>NC_136504.1:98718144-98723144 GCF_053919585.1 Euprymna scolopes | reverse complement strand
ATATATATATATATATATATATATATTATGTGTCTATTATTTTGCCTATTTGTCTGTTCGTTCATCTTTTTATCGGAAACTGATGGGTCGATCTAGCTGAAATTTTGTATAGACTTTGCTTACAATAATGTGAAACAGACTAAGTATTATGGTATTCGATCAATTCACAGTTAAGAATTAGTAAGGATTAATAATGATTAGTCACTACAATACGACATTTACTCTACAAGTTTTATCAGAAACTAACGGACTGATCTGGCTGAAATTTTGTATAGAAGTTTATTATGACAAAGGGCAGCGAACTAAAGATATGTTATTTATTCGATGCAAAGTTAAGGATTAATGGAGATAAGCATTCAATGCAAAAATGAGCTCAAATTTAATCATATTCAATCATGCGTGTGTTATGTTGATTAATCGGACTATTATTCTCATCTTGGGTTATATTAGCACAAAGTTTCGGTCGCTGCAACCTGCGACCTTCTTCGGGTGTTGAAAACATGCTTGTTTTTCTCTACTAAGGAAAAGAGGGTTGGTTCTGCATTACAAGAATTCGAACCGTGGGTTTGAGGGTGAGTCCGTAGATCATAAAGAAGAAGAAGAAGAAGAAGAAGAAGAAGAAGAAGAAGGACCCACCCTCAAACCCACGGTTCGAATTCTTGTAATGTAGAGCCAGCCAACCCTCTTTTCTTTAGCAGAGAAAAAGGAACATGTTTCCAACACCCAAAGAAGGTTGCAGGTTGCAGCGACCGAAACGTTGTGCTAATAACACCCAAAATGAGAATAATAGTCCGATTAATCAACATAACACAAGTATTCACATCCCATCTCAAAAATTCAGAATTATATCCAATCACCATAAAGCACTTATTATAAATCAACAAGTTATACATTTTGCCTGTTTTTATCGGACTAATGTCTTCTATATTATATCTGTCTGTCTGTCTGTCTGTCCGTTTCACTTTTTAGCCAGTTTTTAGTTCATTCATTAAATTGGCAAAGAATAAACGCACAAGCGATTACCCTTTAGAAGAGGAAAAAGTCAGTGATAATTTAGGGGACTATGTACAAAAAGAAACTATACGTTGGGGGGGGGGGGGCGCGGAAGTCCGACCAAAGTCTGACCAAGGCCGCTTTAAAGCCCTGTAATGTGGGCTGGTTTACGACCTCATCGGGTAGATGGTTTCTCAGAGATGACACTTGAACCCAGTTAATTTATATATATGCCCACCAATGAAAAAAAAAAAAAAGCAACAGACCCCCCTCCCCCGAAATTAATCAGATTTTAACGAAATACCAATCTGTATTGAATTTAGGAAAACTAGTCCCCGGAAAACTCATCCTTTTTTGCTTAGTAGGAAAACTGGTCCCTTATTAAATAAATATCGATTGAAAACACAAAGCAAGGAGATATTGTTTTTAAAAGAGACTATACTTCCCATAATAATAAAAAAATATGTTTATTTGTTTTGTTGTTATTTAAAAAAAATTAAATTGATTTTCATGCTTTGTAATTTCTAAGTGGTTCAACTTATTTTAAAGTGTTTATTTAGTTAAAAAAAAAAACAAGCAAAAAGTAATCTCGAGTGTTACTTTTGAACAAAAAATGTCCGAGATGAGAGGATCACGTCCTAGGAGTCTCAATAATCGCTCAAAAATAGAAAATTAAAGAAAATACTGAGGTAGATATAGTTTTTAAACGACCCCCCCCGTATCAAAAGAAAATAAATTTGTATATTTTTAGGTAATGTCCAAGATCACTGATAGGAAAAAGATCAAGCTACCAGAAGTGGATACGGTTGATTATGTAACGAAACCGAACGGAAGATACGAAGAACGAAACCATATATTTATTAAAAAAGATTATTTTAGTTTTTAACATTTCTTGTGTTATTACAAAACAAACAAACAAACAAACAAACAGAAAACACTTCTTGCATTATCAAATAATAAAACAAATATTTTATTTAGAAAAATTTACTTTTACACTTTTTGTGTTCACGAAACAACAAAAGGCACTTGCGCAGTATGCAGACAGCGGCCATCTTTTCTTGGTGCGTTTAGCTAAGCTGTCTCCAGATTGCGTTTCTCGATCAAAAAACATTTAAATTATTAATTTGTTGTTGACCCTTCAAAGTTGCTTTAATTCCCAAAAGATTTTCCTTTAAATTTTTTATTTGTTCGAAAAAAGAATAAAAAAAAAAAAAAAGAAAAAAAGAAGCTACTTTACGTTATAAAAATCCAATGTTGTTTTTATTACAAAATTGTTTTATTAAAATTATATTTTCTTACGCAGACTTTTCAATAAATGTTTGTACAATTACATATTGATACATTTTTATACAATAACTGTTTTGGTTTTCAAATATTTTTCTGTTCGGAAAAAAAAAAAAAATTGTTGCCGCGTTATTTGACCAAGAAGAAATTGGAGTTATCGCCCCCTAACAATAGCCGCCGTCTGTATACTGTAGAAGTTCCCCCGAAATGACTTTTAAACGATACCCTCCCCATGTTAAGAATGGCTTTCGAAATAATAACATTATTATTTTATCACGGTACCAAAAATACTTAAGTACCGTGTTTTCCTTTTTGTTGTTTCGTAATAACACAAGAATTGTTATAAACTAAATTAATTCTTCTAAATAAAATAGTTGCTTTCTTTGATAATACGTAAGTGTTTTCTTTCTTTTATTTTTGTTTCGTAATGATAACACAAAAAGTGTTAAAACTGAAGTATTTTTAAAATAAATGTATGGTTTCGTTTTTCGTGTCTTGACTAAGATTATTTTTTTAAAGCAAGAGTTAAAAATAATGTTTTAAAATATTATAGGGGTGCGTAGTCGCCTTTAAAAACAGTATCTCCTTCAAGAACAATCATAAAATGTGTTTTTAATCGATATTTATTCTATAAGGGACCAGTTTTCCTTCCAAGCAAAAAGGGGCGAATTTTCCAGGTACGAGTTTTCCGAGTACGAGTTTTCCGAGCACCGTCTGAATGAATTTATGCGTGTGCGGGTGGAACGGATATGGCATAATCACGCGGATGCATCAATTCTTGTTAGGTTTGTTTTATTTTATTTTTAATCTACTAATGGGTCACCTTTTATCAAGATAAGGGAGCCACTCGAGGATAAAGGATGGACGATGAACGTCTTTACAAATGCACCGGAAACAATTGGTTAAATAGTCAGACGATTACTTAAGTGGTATTGGTTATCCAAGAGTACGATTCAACGAGTCTCAATTCACATTAGACTTGAAGACGATCATGCTGTAGTCGGTTGGGAAGCAGACTCATGTTATCTTGTTCCATAAATGGGAGATCTCGAAAAGAATCTTTGTTAGTGGAAGTTTCATTTTTGCATTTTTGGGGGATATATATATATATATATATATATATATATATATATATATATATATATATATATATATATATATATATATAGTATTGCATTGGTAGTAATTATTAAGTGTGTCTACCAAAAGAGTGCTCAATGTTTAGACAGAGCCAAAATAAGTTAATTTAGTATAGACCTGACGAAGCGATTCCCTTACTGGGTTTTCGCTGAAACATGTATGCCTATGTGTAGCCATTTGTTTGTATACTAAATTAACATATATATATATATATATATATATATATATATATATATATATATATATATATAAATATAGATAGATAGATAGAGAGAGAGAGAGAGAGAGAGAGAGAGAGGAAAGTTCTTTGCTGTGGCTGTACCTAAACAAGTAAATGTTTTCCAGCTACTGCCAGAGATTGAAGCTCAGTCGAGCACCTACCATGAACCAAACGATACAATAGACAGGCTAGCGACCTTCCTTCCGTGTGAAAGAGTCTATAGGGCAAAACGATATAAACGAAGTTAAGCGACGTTGAGCCTGGTTAGTATCAGATGGGTGGCCAGTTGAAAATATTAGGTGTTGTATATGAGGGACTCTGACCTACCTTTAAACAAAACTGCAGAAATTAATCTCAACGTCTCAAAGAAGTAGGGCGAACGTTGGACGAAAATAGATTTAGTATCACGCAGACCCCACGCTGTTATTATATCATTTTTGTTCAAACTGAAACATACTTGTATAAATACTCTAGTTAATGTAGTTTTAGAATATGAGTGGTTATGGATGTATTAATCCGAAACTATTGTATGAGTTCCTCTGCCCTAAACAAAATAATAAAAAAGAAATAAAACGCAATGACACATCCTTCTCGTTTAAAATGCGCTGCATTTATTTTTCAACAAAATAACAAGATGAACAAGCAAAGTCCAATCGGTAACAGTTCTTGTGAAATCATTGAGGTTAGAATTAGGTGAAAACTCTTTGTGGAATTACTAAGATTAAAAGGTCATGTTAGATGAAAGTCCTGCGTTAAAATAATAAGATTGGAAGGTGAAAGTCTTTTGTGAAAATAATGTCCTTATTTGTAGGTTTTCGTTTTAACTGGCGAAGTTCGCCTTATTCGAAAGTCCCATGAGGAAAGTAGTCCGTTGTTAGTAATTCTTGTAGAAAATGTACGGAATGGGCGCGTGTGTGCATAAGTGTGATTTTTGGATGGCCGCGTGGCGTGTGAAATTATGGTTTCAACAGATTTGAAAACGACGATGAGATGAAAACAAGAGACATGTTCTCGTGTCAAGTTGGAGCGAAAAGAGAGAGAGAGAGAGAGAGAGAGAGAGAGAGAGAGAGAGAGAGAGAGAGAGAGAGAGAGAGAGAGAGAGGGAATGTTTGTTGTGTTTAAATACTTTTTGAATCGGATGCCAGCACCAGATTGCTGCTGCTGATATTTGGTTTGGAAAAGCGTTAAAAACCAATCTTCTAAAATGTCTCAATGGTCGATATTGTCACGTGGTATTGTCTTCGACTACGTCCGCCAGAAATATGTCCATTTTTCTTTTGTTGTTGTGAGAAAAGTGCGTGGGCGTATTTGAAATTATGTCGTTGCTAGAACATATTTTTTGTGCAAATGCGCGGGAAAATTA
>NC_136504.1:98590644-98713144 GCF_053919585.1 Euprymna scolopes | reverse complement strand
AAAATTAAATATGTTTTTAACTCTTTTTCAAGATGTCTTTTAACATGTTTTATTAATCATTTGTTCATATATATATATATATATATATATATATATATATATATATATATATATATATATATTTACCAGTGGTGAAAAAACCGGACTTTTAAGTTTTAAACCGTTATAAACTAAAAAAAAACGAATATAAGAATTTACACATAATTAATATTCAATTATAAACCCCTCTCTTATTGCATACACTCCTACTACTTTAAATTCCAACGTCCTCTCCCTACCACCCCCTTCTTTTCTAACTCCCCTTTATCTACGATTTTTCCATTCTTATTTGACTTTATAACTTAGTCCATCTATGAATTCTGACGATGCTAGTTGGATTTTTTCCTCTCTTTGAGGATTTTCCTCTAGCTGAAACAATTTGTAAACTCATTCTGGACTCACAGTAATAAATTTCCTATATATATATATATATATATATATATATATATATATATATATATATATATATATATATATATATATATATATATATATATGCTAGCAGGGATTGTTCGGGATCGAACATTTCACACCCCTATATTTTTATTGTTATGCAAAAAATTATGAAATTTCCTTGCGGATTTGAATATGTAGACCATGTCATTCAAAATAAGAAGGGAAAAAAACAATTAAAAAAAACACGCTATCAACAGTAAAATTTACACAGCTCGTTCTTCTATCATTGTTGCGAAGCAACGACATGGAAAAATGGCTTTATCGATGATAGAAAAATTAAAATAACGGTATCGATGATCGGTAATTATCGGGGGTATTCTGAGACAAAACTTAACTGAGATCACTTCCAGACTTATACACTAAAGTTCTGTAAATTTTAAAGAAAATCTGTTGAGCCGTTTCGGAGACTATAAGGAACAAACTTACACACAGAAACAAAGTTGCATATACACCACAAAAAGCCCGAAGTGAGGCCTTTGAATGCATAATTTGCATAACTTATTTTCATATAGTTCATGAAAAATTAATATTTGATGTTATTCATTTGTAATTCTATTATCCTATTTTTTTTATATATATGCATTAGTTTTTTCTGTATTGACAATAATTAATCCAAGTAATTTATTAAAAGAGAATAATTTATTAAAAAATCGTCAAGGGAGGTAATTTAAATTGAATTAATATCGTTCATTAGAAATAAAGATTTAATAGGGAGGGGAGAGGGTTACTGCTTACTTTCTCCCTATCTCTCCTTCCCTTTCTCCCCCCCTTCTCTCTCTCTCTCTCGCTCAGACGAATTCTATTTATTCTTTCTTGCCAAAGTTTTATTGTTTTATTTAAAAGATAAATAAATGTGTATCAAAATAACAAAAATGTTACTATTTATCTATATACCTATAAAATTGATTTTGTTTCTGTCTCTGGCATGGATATTAAAAGCCTACCTTTTCTCCTTAAAACTTATTAAAACAGACTTTTTAATATACTCAGTCATGGATATGTGAGCGACTTCAACAATGTAAACTAATTTGCATACTCATTTGAAAAATAAACGGTCGTTAATTATTTATTTTTTATGGTTTCACATTAGATGATTGGTTTCATTTAAGTATTACTCTCACTTCTGTATTTCTTTCTTTCTATCTATCTATCTATCTAGCTAGCTAGCTAGCTAGCTATCAAGTGATGTTGTCGGTGTTTATGCGAAAATCTCTACTGAACTCCTCTCAGAAATTCGGTCTAAAAAGTAGAAATTTAATGTATAGGGTATTTGAACCTGTAGCACACTAAAAATAGCTGCTAAAGGTAAAAATAGAAAAAAAAAAAACACACAGTTGATCTCAGCAAATGTAAATCGACTATTTTCTGAGCATGCGTACATGTACATTTTTATCTTGAAATCGCCTTTTCTTTAACCATCTGGCGATTGGTCAAACGGGATCGACAAAGACTAAATAACAATTATGGCTTGAGCGCTGAATGTTTTAGTTTCGAGCCTAGTTGATTGCACTGAAGTAATATTATTTTAAATACGAAGTCTGCATAAATTAAAACATCATATTTATATTACGACCGGGCAACGCCTGGCAGCCTGTTAGTCTATCCATATGAATAAAAGGGAACGTTTTTGTTTCATGTTTGCAAGAAAATTAGGTGTTTATTTAAAATTACACTTAGCTAAAATACAAAATACAGAAAAAGCTTTACGATATACGTACTCGTAACGAAACGAAAGTTTCATATTCTAAAAATCACGTAAATTGATCAAGTATTTTTTTTAAATATATAATTAAGACAATCAAATTACATGAGAAGCGAGTAAGATGCCGGGAACGACCATATTGTTTTAAATTTTACTTAATTCAAAGGCGACAATTCAGTTTGACTACAGAAATTTCGTTTGTATTCAAGACAATTAAGACATTTTAGTCGCTAAAAATCGTAAAATTTGTTTTTCTTAATGAAAAAAAAGTATTTGATCAATTTACGTGATTTTTGAAGTATGATATCTTCGTTCCGTGACGAGTACGTACATAATAAAGATTTTTCTGCATATATTTTTAAACAAGTGTAATCTGTATTATATAAAACTAGCGGGGGTACTCGGCGTTGCCCGTGTGTGGTGAGGTGTGTGTGTGTGTGGCTGGCGAGGGGTGTGTGCCTACCACGGCTTAAGAGAGACTCATCTACCCAACCTGGTATTTTACCTTGCAGTACATACGGCACCTCGCCTTCCCAAATGGTAACCCATCTGATACTGGCTAGGTTCAACGTTGCTTAACTTCGATGATCTGGCGAGAACCGATGTGTCAACGTGATTGTGCCGTATACCTTTATTTAACACTCCTTAAAAATGTCCTTCTTCAGAACAAATTCAACTGAAAACCTAACAAGTACCTTTTGAATCCATGTATGTTTTTGTTTTCTGATGGAGGGTCGCATTGGTGTGTAGAGTTTCTGGTAATACGCTGGTGAAGCTAAGGGCCCAACTCCTTAATTATAAACCCCGAATACTCAAGTATAATTTCTACTACTGAGAAAAATAATGGGAGGGAGATAGTTTGAATAAGATTGGATGCTCTTCCCCCAATTTGATTACGCAGAATCCAGGACCACCGCTCCGTCGTCCTCATCCCACTGAACGCCAAACACTCTTCATGTTTGCTACGGTTCATTTATGTGACGTTTTATCTGTGATACACTTCATGTATGTTACGCTTTAGGTATGTAACGCTTTGTACATGTCACGTACCACATACGTAACACTGCATACATGCAACACTTCATGTCTGCAATACTTCATGTATGTAACACTTTATACAAGTCACGCTACATGCATGTCACACTTTATGCATATTACATTTCGTATATGCTGTGCATCACGTGGGTCACGATTGATGTATGCATAAGTTCGTGTGTTGTGCGATATGCAAAAGCGTTGCACGTAAAATAACATCGACATACAAAAGCAGCTACTCCATGAGGACCAACAGGTATTTATCTCTCCCCCTTCCCCCATTTCGCTCTACCTTCCCCCTTTTCTCTCTCTCTCACTCTCCATATATATATATATATATATATATATATATATATATATATATATATATATATATATATATATAGAGAGAGAGAGAGAGAGAGAGAGAGAGAGAGAGAGACAGAGAGGGATATATATATAGTGGAAATGGTAATTAATAAAAACTGAAGAAAGTGCTCAATACTGTTGTAGAGCAAATATGCGTTTTATTTTTTATTACCATATATTTCTGTTAAGTTACATTATTGTTTCAGCTACCCGGCCGTTTTTTGGCCGTCTGAGGAAGCTATAGACGGCAAAAAAAAAAAAAAAAAAAAAAAACGGCCAGGTAGCTGAAACAATTATGTAACTTAACAGAAAGATACGGTAATAAAAAATAAAAACGTAGAGAGAGGGAGAGATGTTTTAAAAGCCAAAAGCAATGCGGAAAGGACCGGAATCATGAGATTAAAGAAAAGAAAACAAACAAATAGACGGGTATGTTTGAGTAGAGACATGTCTCACTGTTTATTCATCAATCATTCCTCACCTCGTTATATAGTTAATTGGTAACCAAGTTTTTGGTATGTCCGGTGTATATAAAGTCCGTTGGTGGTATGCAACTTTGATTAATTTCGGGAAAAACAAATATATAATCCGAGGTTATTTTTTTTCAAAGGTAAAATAACTAATGAAGATTAACGAGATTAATACAAGAGTACCCAATACCGAAGTACAGTAAAGTATACACTCTACATAAGCAATAATATGTTGCTAAACAGTCATGAGCATTTTTCGGTCAGCTAGTTACCAGTAACTACAGACCTCTTTAGGCCATACAGCTTATACAAAAGCAAACTGTGTTTTCGCATAAGTTGTATCGCCTGAAGTGGTCTCTGCATGGAATAATTCGCTGATGCATCTTTGCTCCTGACGCACGTCTATGACAGGGGTTGCTTTCTTGGAGTCTCACACCGTCAATATCTGCAACAGAGAAATGAAACTTTTAGGTAATTAATGCATAAGTCCAGTCATCATAACAATGCATTCGGGCGGAATAAAAAGGTGGATGCATTGCTTTCAGAACGTCTCTCGTAAGCATGTGTTCTACAGAGTGAAATTCTAGTTGGTAGTAGGAGGGGGGATGTTGTTCTCTCTCTCTCTCTCTCTCTCTCTCTCTCTCTATATATATATATATATATATATATATATATATATATATATATATATATATACATACATATATATACTAGACAAATATTCGTCCAGTGACAAGTAAAAAATGAACTTTCTGAACATAACAGGTTTGCACATTTTTTATGCCTTGTTATAAAAATTAAAATCACGCTATAATGTTTCAAATTCCTATTGAACTTTTAATCAGAATCCACTATATGATTTTTATTCTAGAATGTTTCATACAGGTTGTCCAAAATGTCACTGAAGGGTTTTGAACTTAAATAGATTCTTTATTTTGATGTTCTTTTTCTGACATTTTAACACAATCTAAGACATTGGGAAATCATTTTTTTTTTTATAAAGATGCAAAATTCAAACAATCTTTAGTTATGAAAAATAATGTCGTTCAAATGTTGCCCATTTTCCGCTTGGCATATTTGTTCTCTTACCAAAACATTATTCACAACAGATTGCAAGAAAGTTTGAATTGCGATTTAACTTCCTTATTTCGTTCCCGATGTTTTCATCCAATTCTTGTAAAGTTTCGGGTGTCCAAAAAGTCACTGCAAGAATTGAAGGAAACCACCCGGAACGAAATAAGGGCGTTAAAGCACAATCTAGAGATTCTGCAATCACCTGTGCATGATGATTGCGACGTCTTGTCAGACGAGTGCCACTCCTTCAATCGCTGAACGCCCCTGTGCCCGAAGATGACTTTTCAGTCCCACCGGCGATTTGCACACCCTGAAGCAGACAAGACATCGATGACAGTTATTGGTTTGGACGAAACCAACAGCAGCAGAACTTGTATTGTCATGCACTTTCATGTGATTAAGGACATTGGACAACAGAGCCCGGTCACACACCTGACAGTTTCATACGTCTCCATGATTGTACACACAAATATATAAGCAAGCACGCACACACACACACACACACACACACACACACACACACACACACACACACACACACACACACACACACACACACACACACACACACCTAACGTTACATAAATAAGATCCGTAGCGTAATCGATAAAGTGTTAAATAAAATTCAGTTTTAATTGACGCTCTTCTGGAGGTTGAGGGTTCAATCCTCAGTGCAAGCAATACTAAGAGTACAATCGTGAATTGGTTAAGACTTCTACCCGATCATGACTAACGCAGCGAGGGTATGCTACCTCCCCCACCATATATTCGACAAGTTACGCCCGAAGAAAGTCGCAGGTTACACCGACCGAAACGTTGTGAAAATTATGCTCAAGATGAGAACAGTAGTCCGAAGAATCCAAATAATACGAATACATTTGCTTTAATTGCAAAATAAATGAAATGTTGTGCGAATAACATTCAAAATGACAACGGTAGTCCAAGAAGCCAAATTAAAAAGAGGAAAAGTCGTTCGTTCGCAAATATAAAAAAAAATGTAAATACTGAATTAAAACAAAATACACATTAAAAAAAAACACGCACACTTACCAACTAGGATACCACATGAAGTTGGTAGGAGTTAGGTCGAGAGGAAGTTAGGTAAGTGTACAAGGAGTAGAGGTTGTAGGTGTGTGCCATGAAAAAGAGACGACGTGTCGCTTTCAAAGGAAGAAGTTGAGTCGCGAAGTGCACGTAGCTAAAACCCAAGTGTCAGAAGACAGACATGTAAAACCGTTGAATGTATTGTCCCTGAAAACAGTAGATGATGACCTCAGCCGATCATTATGGGCAAATTGAGTCGTCGGTTTGTTGCTCACTCTTTCCACACACACACACACACACACACACACACACACACACACACACACACACACCCACCCACACAATGAAACAATTGAAGACGTCGGTTAGTGGGCGGAGGTGGACATGCGCCTGAGAGATGCGATTGTTAGTTATTTTAAAGGCGACACCGACACTGAAGCCAAAGTAAGTCTAAACTAAGAGTCGCGGTGCTTGTGTAGATCGGTGATCTTTTAAATGAACACATTTCAGGCGAAAAAAATCATTGCGTACTTACATGTTATGTCGAAATTAATAATTTAAAAAAGTCTCCAAAATTATTAAAAACTAGCGGGACCTGTAGAAATTCCAAAGGGGACTCATTCATATGTATTGATGTTGGCATTCTGTAGATGTTCAGCATAAATGGAGATTGTAGCTATTTTGCTAAAACTGCAAAAGCATTTATCCAAGCTAGCAGTGACGCCTGGTGGTGCCAGGTCGTAAAGTACGCTTAAATATGATATTTTAATTCTTGCAGATTTCGTTATATATTATTATAGTTAATGTTCTGTCAATTTTTATATATAAAGTTCCGATTTCAAAATACAAAAAAATATATCTATATAACTTGGGTTCATCAGCTTGAATCGAAACCGAATCTCTCTCTCTCTCTCTCTCTCTCTCTCTCTCTCTCTATATATATATATATATATATATATATATATATATATATATATATATCATAAATATATAACATATAAATATATATATATATAATATAAAGTATATAACTTTACTATCTTCAGCTATAATCGAAATCGAAACCAAAACTTATGAAAAATTCTTGATAAAATCATTTATAAAAAAACAGATTACTAAGGTGCTATCAGCTAAAATCGAAACCGAAACCGATACTTATGAAGAATTCTTGATAAAATTTAAAAAAAAAAATAGATTATTGGAGTGCATTAGCTATAATAAAACTTGAAACCGAAACCCAAACTTATGAGGAATCCTTGATAAATTATTTATAAAAAAAAAATAAATGACTTGAATGCCATCAGCTATAATGGAAACCGAAACTAAAACTAATGAAGAATTCTTGGTAACATTATTTATAACAAGAAATGGAAGTACATAACAATTAAACGACTCCGATATAAGCGTGACACAGAAAATAACACATAATCTATCGTATTAATATATAGATAATCCAGCAGAAAAATAATTACAAGTAAAAATAGAATTTATCGAGTTATCGAGTTTTACTGTATGTTTTAATATGGAAAAAGCGTGCGACCAATTCGGTACGACAAACTGACTTATCTCCCTTTGCTTTAACTGGCTTTAAATAAGAGCTCGCCTTCTTTAAACACAATATTCCATGTTTATCGCAAATTCAAGCACAATTAAACAACGTGGAGGTTTCTATAATGTATCGCCATTAATAAGTAAACTCTTATTAAAATGACATGATTTAATTTTACTCACACCATAGAAAACATAACCTATAATAATTAATAATAATTAATGATAATTAATGATAATTAATAATAATTAATAATAATTAATGATAATTAATACATATAATCAGCCAATAAATTACATAACAAAATACACTCATGCCATTTAAGTTGTACATCTACATTTGAATTATAACAGCCATATATATCCCAAAAGGACTATAAATGATATATCTTTTATAAATATATTAACAGCTATATGGCGTAAAAAAATCTTATTCTCGTTACAACGTTACAACATTTAAAAAAAAAATTTTTTTTCAACAACTTTTTTCGTTCTGAAATAGAACACGATTTATCCTTTTCATACAAGTATTATAAAATTTAAAATATTTTAACGACTTTTGCGTTCTGAAATAGAACAAATTCATACTTTTACCAACAAATATATTTTCAAATATTTTCTTCAATTTATTCATTCAGAAGAAGTCTATTATATAAAGGGCAAACATCTGTGTGTCAATGCGTGCCTGTAGGTGTGTATGTATGTATTTCCGCTAAAAACTTTTATATCATCCACATCGAAGCGGCACTAACATAGTACCTTCAAGAAGGAGCGATTTCTCGGACACATAACATAGAAAAATTAGAAAAATCGTCAATTATTTCATGCAGGAATGTCGTTTTGGTTGAATAGGGTGGGCAGATAAAATCCTTGCTTTCGGTGCTGTTTGTAAACTGCGCATGCGTGAACGGTTGATTCATTCTTTCGTTAAAAAATAAAAAATAAAAAATTACAGGGTCATAACATGTGTCGTCGTGGTCTTATCGATAACGCATTCGCTTACGAACTTAAATGTTTCGAGTTTGAGATCAGCACGCGGAATTTTTCTTTTCTTTTTTTTTTTTTGCTTACAAAATTTTCCTTCTGGTTTCGCTTCTTCCTGAGTCTCCCCTTTATTTTAGGTATGGGCAATGCCGAGCGCCCCTTCGCTGTTAAAAAGTCCACGAATACTTCTAGAATAGTGATTTTAGGCTATGAGGGCTCAATGTTCTTTTTATATTTAACATTTTATTTTTTATATTTCAAGCGGTCTTCCGCTCTTGTTCACAATATATATATATATATATATATATATATATATATATATATATATATATATATATATATATATATAATTTTCCTGTGTGTGTGTGTGAGTTCGTTCCTTACAGACTCCAAAACGGCTGAACAGATTTTCTTTAAAATTTACAGAACTTTAGCATATAAGCCTGGGAGTGATCTTAGTAAAGTTGTGTTTTAGAATACCCCCGATAATTACCGATAATTTAATTTATATATCATCGGTAAAGCCATGTTTTCCATGCCGTCGCTTAGCAACAATGATAGAACAACGGTCCGTGAAAATTTTACTGTGGGTAAATTGATAGCGTGTTTTTTTATTTTTATTTTTTATAATTTTTTTATTATTTTTTGCATGACGTGGTCTATAGGTTCAAATTCCGCACGTAAATTTCTTCATTGTTTTTCATATACTTCAAAGAATTTTATAACACTTGAAAATTTACGTTTTTTTTTTTTTTTTTTTTTTTGCATAATGTGGTCTGTAGGTTCAAACCCCGCACGTAAATTTCTTAATGTGTTTTTTTCGTTAACTGGAAAAAAGTTTATATAAAATAAAATAATTTTATAAAAGAAACAGTAGGTTCTCTAGAGCGCAATGTAGAATAACATATATTTTACACTAAGTTAATGCATAGAGTCACGTGAAGCTATACTAGTGATGATGGCTTTGCATTTAAAATAAGCTTGGTCTTATATAGATAAGTATTTTATAAACATTTGATTGGTCGTATTATTTGTGTTATGCTGACTACTGTTCTCAATTTTGATGTAATTCTCATGACATAATCTCCAACCTTTTCGGGTGAGTTTTGTCTAACTGTGAAATCTATATCAAAGGGTTTGCTATGCACATGTTAACTGTTGTGTTTGGAGAAATTGTGATGTCAGGATTTTTGTCTAACATAGAACACGTAGACAAGCTCATTGTATTTTTAAACACAATTTATTCGCGGCAGAAACATTAAATTAATTACAGACGATATTAAATGTCTGGTGATGTGTGCCATGTTGTTTTTCTCTCTCTGGAACTTTCTAGTTTTTTTTCAATGATCTACAAAAGGGGGAATAACTCTTACTTTCTTTAGAGTTATTCCCCCTTTTATCACTATAAAATTAACAAACTTTACTTTTTTTTTTTATTTGTAATCATTTTTAACCCTAACCCTCAGTTATGTAAAAAGATGTCGAGTAAAATAACACTGTCGAAATGACCAATTCAAGTGTTGATGCGTTGGGCAACTAAATAGCATATAAGGTCCCTCACTCCAATTCCATATAATCAGTAGTTTTCTTTTTTCTTTTTTTTCCCTTTCTTCTTCCTATATCGATTCATACTTTTTTTGTTTTTGTTTCCAGTTTCGCATATCTTTTTGTTGGTAATCGTGAAGAAAGAGAGAGCCTGTTTCCTCCGTTTGACTATAGGTGGCGTTACTGTCTGTCAACCCAGGTACGGAAGCACAAAATGTATATAATGCCACCCTTGAAATAAAAATAAATGTTTTTGTTATATTTTAATTTTAAACATGGTTTTTTTTTGGGGGGGGGTGCAAACATATTTAAGTTTTGTTTTTTGTCTTTTCAAACATATTTACGTTTTTTTTTGTTTGTTTTTGCAAGCATATTTAAGTTTTATTTTTCCAAACATTTACGTGTTGTTGCTTGTTTATTTTAAAACATTTACGGTTTTTTTGGGTTTTTTTTTTTTTTTGCAAGCATAAACTAAATATTTTTGAAATATTTTTCTTTTTGAAAAGTTTGCTTATGCACTTATTGGTACCGCGCTATTTTTTAATAGTAGTTTCAAGTAAGATTCAGGTTTTACAATATCCTTTTTCAAATATATATATATATATATATATATATATATATATATATATATATATATATATATATATATATATATATATATATATATATATAAATACTTGCGGAAAAGGTAAAATAAGTGCAGAAAAATTAAGAAAAAAAAGGGGGGGGGGTCCATAAAAAAGATAAAAGAAAAAACGTTGATTTTTTTATTATTATCATAAGAGCGTAAAAAATACTCGCGGAAAAACGGTTGTACCCATAAATATGTTTAAAAGAAAAATATAGCAAAAACATTTAGTTTATGCTTGCAAAAAAAAAAAACGTAAATGTTTAAAAATAAACAAGCATCAAAACGTAAATGTTTGGAAAAATAAAACTTAAATATGTTTGCAAAAAAATAAAACTTAAATATGTTTGCACAAAAAGAAAAAAAGAAACATGTTTAAAATTAAAATATAACAAAAACATTTATTTTTATTTCAAGGGTGGCATTATATACATTTTGTACTTCCGTAACTGGGTGGACAGACAGTAACGCCACCTAAAGTCAAACGGAGGAAACAGGCTCTCTCTTTCTTCACGATTACCTTTTTGTTCTATCGTTATATTTTTAACTTCGCCAATTTTGACGTTAATTTTTATGAATATTAATGCGAACACTGGCGGAGCATAATATTTCCGGGAACAGGAGTAGCTATAGCAACAAAATGTCCTGGCATATCAAATAATTACAGGAAGCCAATGTTAAAATTCATATTTGGTAATATCCAGACGCAAATCCAAGACAGTTAAATCAGATGAGATAAATCGAAAACAAAGGTAGAGAAGATTAAAAAAAAAAAAAAAAAAATTTAAGAACAGTTAATAAACAGAAAGGATATATATATATATATATATATATATATATATATATATATATATATATATATATATATATATATATATATATATATATATATTAGTATAATATGTTAGTATTCGCATTTTGCTGTTTCATTTTGGGCTTGAAATAGCATTCGTCATTATATTGTGCTATTATCATTCCTCTGATGAGAAGTAAGCATGTTTTGAAACGCCGCGGTGTAAGGATTTCTTAATTTTTTTTTTATTTAATATTCCTTGTTGGATAATAAATTTTTTTATTCTATTCAGATTAAAAAAAAAGTTTTCTTTTCTTTATATATATATATATATATATATATATATATATAGAGAGAGAGAGAGAGAGACCCCTTCTGTTTTTGACAGACTATGGATATCCACTGTAGAGGTGCCTGCGTGTGAAATTTTTGTGGCAGGAGGTGCGCGATATCCAACCACACCTCTCCTGAGTCGACATTGTTAAATAACAGTCGCAAATGACGTACAGGACAACTGGAAACAATGCCGAGATAAGCAGAGAGCACATACAGCGACTAGAATTCCCAAATGGTCACCCATCTGTACTAACCAGGCTCAACGTTGCTTAACTTCGGTGATCTGATGAGAACCGGTGTGTCAACGCAATTATGCCGTACAAACAATCTGAACACAATATATATATATATATATATATATATATATATATATATATATATATATATATATATATATATATATATATATATATATATATATATATATATATATATATATATATATATATATATATATATATATATATATATATATATATATATATATATATATATATATATATATATATATATATATATATATATATATATATATATAAAGAAAAAATAGAAAAAAACGAATGAAATTATTAAAAAATCAACGTTTCGTCCTTGTCTCAGAGGACATCTTCAGGATAATTGAAATAAAAATGTGATAAAAGATATATATATATATATATATATATATATATATATATATATATATATATATATATATATATATCACGCACACACACACCAGTTTCTAGCATAGTAATAAGGATGATAAAACAAGGTGGGGATAAAAATAAAATATTTAAACAGTTGAATAAAGCATTTGTTCGTTATCCTGATGCTTTTGAATCGTTTAAGATAAACCAGACTATATTAATAAAGGAAATCCAAAACTATATTAGCAATGTATAAAATGTATTTATAATTACATATAATAAATTTATATATAATAAAAAAAAATGTATATATGTAAAAATAAAATATTTTTAACCTTTATATATCTAATTTTAAATAAATAAGAATGTAAATATAAAAACTACTAATTATAGTGGGGGTGATAAGTAGTTAAATGGATTAATCCAAAGCTTATAAATACAAGACTGATAAATTAAAAAATGTATCCATTTTAAATGGATAGTACCAGTCAAGGATCCGTCACTTGACACTCAGCTCAACAGGTGAGGGGCCGGAGACCGGCCCAGCACCTGTTGGACTGAGGTACACCGCCTGGGTAATACCTAGGAGGTCCACCCTCCCAGGCCTTGCCACCGGGCTTTCCGGTGGGGCAAGTTTATTGCTTGTTGCCTGAGGCGCCCCGACCGGGGAATGCCGACGGGGTTACTCAGGCAATTTTTAAAATTGCAGGAGTGCCCCTCCTTTAGGGGAGCCTGCTAGGTTACCACTTTCCGGCCTTGTGCCACATTTTGCTGAGTGGACAGCAAATAAATATAATCCATTTTAAATGGATAGTACCAGTCAAGGATCCGTCACTTGACACTCAGCCCAACAGGTGAGGGGCCGGAGACGGCCCAGCACCTGTTGGACTGAGGTACACCGTCTGGGTAATACCTAGGAGGTCCACCCTCCCAGGCCTTGCCACTGGGCTTTCCGGTGGGGCAAGTTTATTGCTTGCTGCCTGAGGCGCCCCGACCGGGGAATGCCGACGGGGTTACTCAGGCAATTTTTAAAATTGCAGGAGTGCCCCTCCTTTAGGGGAGCCTGCTGGGTTACCACTTTCCGGCCTTGTGCCACATTTTGCTGAGTGGACAGCAAATAAATATAATCCATTTTAAATGGATAGTACCAGTCAAGGATCCGTCACTTGACACTCAGCCCAACAGGTGAGGGGCCGGAGACGGCCCAGCACCTGTTGGACTGAGGTACACCGTCTGGGTAATACCTAGGAGGTCCACCCTCCCAGGCCTTGCCACTGGGCTTTCCGGTGGGGCAAGTTTATTGCTTGCTGCCTGAGGCGCCCCGACCGGGGAATGCCGACGGGGTTACTCAGGCAATTTTTAAAATTGCAGGAGTGCCCCTCCTTTAGGGGAGCCTGCTGGGTTACCACTTTCCGGCCTTGTGCCACATTTTGCTGAGTGGACAGCAAATAAATATAATCCATTTCAAATGGATAGTACCAGTCAAGGATCCGTCACTTGACACTCAGCCCAACAGGTGAGGGGCCGGGAACCGGCACAGCACCTGTTGGACTGAGGTACACCGCCTGGGTAATACCTAGGAGGTCCACCCTCCCAGGCCTTGCCACCGGGCTTTCCGGTGGGGCAAGTTTATTGCTTGTTGCCTGAGGCGCCCCGACCGGGGAATGCCGACGGGGTTACTCAGGCAATTTTTAAAATTGCAGGAGTGCCCCTCCTTTAGGGGAGCCTGCTGGGTTACCACTTTCCGGCCTTGTGCCACATTTTGCTGAGTGGACAGCAAATAAATATAATCCATTTCAAATGGATAGTACCAGTCAAGGATCCGTCACTTGACACTCAGCTCAACAGGTGAGGGGCCGGAGCCCGGCCCAGCACCTGTTGGACTGTGGTACACCGCCTGGGTAATACCTAGGAGGTTCACCCTCCCAGGCCTTGCCACTGGGCTTTCCGGTGGGGCAAGTTTATTGCTTGTTGCCTGAGGCGCCCCGACCGGGGAATGCCGACGGGGTTACTCAGGCAATTTTTAAAATTGCAGGAGTGCCCCTCCTTTAGGGGAGCCTGCTGGGTTACCACTTTCCGGCCTTGTGCCACATTTTGCTGAGTGGACAGCAAATAAATATAATCCATTTCAAATGGATAGTACCAGTCAAGGATCCGTCACTTGACACTCAGCCCAACAGGTGAGGGGCCGGAGACCGGTCCAGCACCTGTTGGACTGAGGTACACCGCCTGGGTAATACCTAGGAGGTCCACCCTCCCAGGCCTTGCCACTGGGCTTTCCGGTGGGGCAAGTTTATTGCTTGTTGCCTGAGGCGCCCCGACCGGGGAATGCCGATGGGGTTACTCAGGCAATTTTTTAAAATTGCAGGAGTGCCCCTCCTTTAGGGGAGCCTGCTGGGTTACCACTTTCCGGCCTTGTGCCACATTTTGCTGAGTGGACAGCAAATAAATATAATCCATTTCAAATGGATAGTACCAGTCAAGGATCCGTCACTTGACACTCAGCTCAACAGGTGAGGGGCCGGAGACCGGCCCAGCACCTGTTGGACTGTGGTACACCACCTGGGTAATACCTAGGAGGTTCACCCTCCCAGGCCTTGCCACTGGGCTTTTCTGGTGGGGCAAGTTTATTGCTTGTTGCCTGAGGCGCCCTGACCGGGGAATGCCGACGGGGTTACTCAGGCAATTTTTAAAATTGCAGGAGTGCCCCTCCTTTAGGGGAGCCTGCTGGGTTACCACTTTCCGGCCTTGTGCCACATTTTGCTGAGTGGACAGCAAATAAATATAATCCATCTCAAATGGATAGTACCAGTCAAGGATCCGTCACTTGACACTCAGCCCAACAGGTGAGGGGCCGGAGACCGGCCCAGCACCTGTTGGACTGAGGAACACCGCCTGGGTAATACCTAGGAGGTCAACCCTCCCAGGCCTTGCCACTGGGCTTTCCGGTGGGGCAAGTTTATTGCTTGTTGCCTGAGGCGCCCCGACCGGGGAATGCCGATGGGGTTACTCAGGCAATTTTTTAAAATTGCAGGAGTGCCCCTCCTTTAGGGGAGCCTGCTGGGTTACCACTTTCCGGCCTTGTGCCACATTTTGCTGAGTGGACAGCAAATAAATATAATCCATTTCAAATGGATAGTACCAGTCAAGGATCCGTCACTTGACACTCAGCTCAACAGGTGAGGGGCCGGAGCCCGGCCCAGCACCTGTTGGACTGTGGTACACCGCCTGGGTAATACCTAGGAGGTTCACCCTCCCAGGCCTTGCCACTGGGCTTTCCGGTGGGGCAAGTTTATTGCTTGTTGCCTGAGGCGCCCCGACCGGGGAATGCCGACGGGGTTACTCAGGCAATTTTTAAAATTGCAGGAGTGCCCCTCCTTTAGGGGAGCCTGCTGGGTTACCACTTTCCGGCCTTGTGCCACATTTTGCTGAGTGGACAGCAAATAAATATAATCCATCTCAAATGGATAGTACCAGTCAAGGATCCGTCACTTGACATTCAGCCCAACAGGTGAGGGGCCGGGAACCGGCCCAGCACCTGTTGGACTGAGGTACACCGCTTGGGTAATACCTAGGAGGTCCACCCTCCCAGGCCTTGCCACCGGGCTTTCCGGTGGGGCAAGTTTATTGCTTGTTGCCTGAGGCGCCCTGACCGGGGAATGCCGACGGGGTTACTCAGGCAATTTTTAAAATTGCAGGAGTGCCCCTCCTTTAGGGGAGCCTGCTGGGTTACCACTTTCCGGCCTTGTGCCACATTTTTTCTGAGTGGACAGCAAATAAATATAATCCATCTCAAATGGATAGTACCAGTCAAGGATCCGTCACTTGACACTCAGCCCAGCAGGTGAGGGGCCGGAGACCGGCCCAGCTCCTGTTGGACTGAGGTACACCGCCTGGGTAATACCTAGGAGGTCCACCCTCCCAGGCCTTGCCACCGGGCTTTCCGGTGGGGCAAGTTTATTGCTTGTTGCATGAGGCGCCCCGACCGGGGAATGCCGACGGGGTTACTCAGGCAATTTTTAAAATTGCAGGAGTGCCCCTCCTTTAGGGGAGCCTGCTAGGTTACCACTTTCCGGCCTTGTGCCACATTTTGCTGAGTGGACAGCAAATAAATATAATCCATCTCAAATGGATAGTACCAGTCAAGGATCCGTCACTTGACACTCAGCCCAACAGGTGAGGGGCCGGGGACCGGCCCAGCACCTGTTGGACTGAGGTACACCGCCTGGGTAATACCTAGGAGGTCCACCCTCCCAGGCCTTGCCACCGGGCTTTCCGGTGGGGCAAGTTTATTGCTTGCTGCCTGAGGCGCCCCGATCGGGGAATGCCGACAGGGTTACTCAGGCAATTTTTAAAATTGCAGGAGTGCCCCTCCTTTAGGGGAGCCTGCTAGGTTACCACTTTCCGGCCTTGTGCCACATTTTGCTGAGTGGACAGCAAATAAATATAATCCATTTCAAATGGATAGTACCAGTCAAGGATCCGTCACTTGACACTCAGCCCAACAGGTGAGGGGCCGGGAACCGGCCCAGCACCTGTTGGACTGAGGTACACCGCCTGGGTAATACCTAGGAGGTCCACCCTCCCAGGCCTTGCCACCAGGCTTTCCGGTGGGGCAAGTTTATTGCTTGTTGCCTGAGGCGCCCTGACCGGGGAATGCCGACGGGGTTACTCAGGCAATTTTTAAAATTGCAGGAGTGCCCCTCCTTTAGGGGAGCCTGCTGGGTTACCACTTTCCGGCCTTGTGCCACATTTTGCTGAGTGGACAGCAAATAAATATAATCCATTTTAAATGGATAGTACCAGTCAAGGATCCGTCACTTGACACTCAGCTCAACAGGTGAGGGGCCGGAGACCGGCCCAGCACCTGTTGGACTGAGGTACACCGCCTGGGTAATACCTAGGAGGTCCACCATCCCAGGCCTTGCCACCGGGCTTTCCGGTGGGGCAAGTTTATTGCTTGTTGCCTGAGGCGCCCCGACCGGGGAATGCCGACAGGGTTACTCAGGCAATTTTTAAAATTGCAGGAGTGCCCCTCCTTTAGGGGAGCCTGCTGGGTTACCACTTTCCGGCCTTGTGCCACATTTTGCTGAGTGGACAGCAAATAAATATAATCCATTTTAAATGGATAGTACCAGTCAAGGATCCGTCACTTGACACTCAGCTCAACAGGTGAGGGGCCGGAGACCGGCCCAGCACCTGTTGGACTGAGGTACACCGCCTGGGTAATACCTAGGAGGTCCACCCTCCCAGGCCTTGCCACCGGGCTTTCCGGTGGGGCAAGTTTATTGCTTGTTGCCTGAGGCGCCCCGACCGGGGAATGCCGACAGGGTTACTCAGGCAATTTTTAAAATTGCAGGAGTGCCCCTCCTTTAGGGGAGCCTGCTGGGTTACCACTTTCCGGCCTTGTGCCACATTTTGCTGAGTGGACAGCAAATAAATATAATCCATCTCAAATGGATAGTACCAGTCAAGGATCCGTCACTTGACACTCAGCCCAGCAGGTGAGGGGCCGGAGACCGGCCCAGCACCCGTTGGACTGAGGTACACCGCCTGGGTAATACCTAGGAGGTCCACCCTCCCAGGCCTTGCCACTGGGCTTTCCGGTGGGGCAAGTTTATTGCTTGCTGCCTGAGGCGCCCCGACCGGGGAATGCCGACGGGGTTACTCAGGCAATTTTTAAAATTGCAGGAATGCCCCTCCTTTAGGGGAGCCTGCTTGGTTACCACTTTCCGGCCTTGTGCCACATTTTGCTGAGTGGACAGCAAATAAATATAATCCATTTTAAATGTGGAAATTGATGAATCGCACAGGTAAGAAATTCATTTTTATACTATGAAAAGGTTAGTAATTGCAATTAAGAATAGGAAATTGGATAAAATGTTTTTGTAACATGTCTTCTTCCTAAGATTAAGGGTGGTGGTGTTTGATCAACACTGCTGGGGAGCCATGAAGTAATATACTGTTTTGTTTTTAAATCCCCGAAACAGTGTTTCATGGTAAACAACTGATGATCCCTTGAAAAATAAAAAAAAATGGTATTATAGTAAATTCGAGAGAGTTGATGCAGTGATTGCAGGTGATTAAATGACTTACTGACTAGATGGTTTTTTAACGAATGATAAAAAGTAATTTTTTGTATAGTTTCAAATGTTAAAAACTTCAAAGACTATATATATATATATATATATATATATATATATATATATATATATATATATATATATATATATAATTTCTTGGTTTTCCTTTTTCTACATTATTTTTTTACTTTCTTAGTTTATTAATTCTTTCTGTTTTTCTTTCTCCCATCCTTTCAGAGTTTATTTACATATTCACTCATTAATGAGGTATTGCTTTCTTTTTCCTTATTTCATCCCTTTCTTTCTTTCTTTCTTTCTTTATTTTTCCTTATTTCATCCCTTTCTTTCTTTCTTTCTTTCTTTATTTTTCTTCTTTCTTTATATTTTCTCCTTACTAAAATCATTGTTTTAAAAAAGGCTACAGTTCAAATGCACATACAAGTTAAACTTTATACATTATTTCTAGTTTTCTTTTCTTAAATTCTATTCACCATTTCTTTCCTTCTTTCCTTTCTTTCTACCTCACACCCTATAACACACTTACGTGTATATCACACCCTTCTCTTATATCTGTGTCTTAAGTTTTTAGTAATCATAGTATAACCTCAGACCAATAAATTAGTCGTAAATAAACTCAGCCGTTCATTCGAGTCTAAAATTAAAAGTAAGAATGACTTATCTCCCCTTAGTTCTCCGCTCTTTGTTCTCAGTTCTCCTTATCTACAAATAGATTCACTGTTAAAAAAAACTACTTCCGTTGTCTGTCGTTCATTGTTTCGATCGTTTATCTGTTTCCCTCATTTTTTTTTTTGTATATTATAGTGTCTCTATTTTCTTATCTTTCTTACTAGCGAGACCAATGAGAAATTCCACGTTTGTACCATACATCTGTAGTACATTGATCCCGTAAAGTTTATTGACGTTCGGTGCGAACGCAGTCCCCACAATATTATTGTATCATCTTTATTCACAGCGAAATATACTAATCTAACTACTATGGTTAATGTAGTATCAGACTATATCTGGTTATGGAAGTTCGTCTCCAAAACCTTTGTAAAGGTTTGTGGAATATTTCCGTTCTATGGACGTCCGGTACTTGTATATCCCCGTTAGGGTAAATAACAATGTTAGGTTCTTGCAGTTCTTGCTGGGAAGTGTTGACGTCCCCTTACATACAGTACCTGGTATTCTCCCAGTTTTTTTTATTTTTATTTTTTTATTTTTTTTTTACTAGGGGTTACCACTTATGAAGGCCCAGAGGTCACTCTAGTAGGATAAGGGTTAATGGGTGTCAGGTAGACGGTGAAACGTCACCGTGGTGATCAGTAATGGTGGAACATGGGTAAGGTTTAATTATTAAACAGAACGGCTCAACAAGAACTTATTTAGAGTAATTAGACTTAAAACATGGCCATGTTATAGTCAGCTGGGAAACAGCCCCATGGTATTGTGTTCTAAGAAAGGTATTTTATAGAATTTTCGTTTAGTTTTGTGGACAAAGAAAACTATTAAGAGTTCCTATTTACAATGCCTGCCCACGGGACAGAGTTAGACACCAGGGTGTTTTTTTTTTGTTTTTTTTTTTACATGGAGAAAAGGAACGAAAATAAAAAAAATCTCCTTCACTAACAGAGAACAAAAAATCGAAGTGCAGCAGCTGAAGAACAGATACTTCACTTTGATCTTGGCCCAAAATTGTTGATAATTGTTGAAGCTAGACGAGTATTTGTTGCGAATGTTTTACAAGGGGAGGGGGGCACAGATTGAAGTTCAGTGGAGCACCTGCCATGAGACGTTGCTTAACATCGGTGATCAAACGAGAACAGATGTGTCAACGTGATTATGCCTTACTAGTAGGGATCCCCGACGTTGCCCGGGATTGAATGATGACCAACGAATGTTTCACACTCCCATTTTTTTATTGTCAGCAAAATCTGTGAAATTTTAAAATCAAATCGATTGATTGCATGCTATAGTTGGAGACTCATCGCGGTACACCGGGAATAACCTTCACAAGCCTTCTTTGCAGTGACTTAGGTGACATTGTATTGCACTGTAGAGAACCTACTGTTTATTTTATAAATTATTTTTATATATAATGGCTTGAATTAAAGTTTAAAATGAAAATGTCAAGTATCATGCTTCAATTGTGCTTTGTGATTTAAACAGAAACATTCATTTCGATCGCACCCCTGTCATATAAAAAACCTACTATTGATGTTGTTATATACCGGGTCTTTCTGTTTGCGTGGTAATAAAACTTCTAAAATGCACTTGTGATGTTAGGCTGTATAAGGTGTTCACTTTGGTCAAATTTGCCTGTTCCTTCTTTCATCAGATATTTTTCGATTATTGATATTTATTGCAAACATTTCGATACAAAATATAAGGACACTGCCAGATATATAAAGTACATTTCTGTGAAATCTTTTATAAAAATCGCCCAGCTGTTCGGAGTCCATAGGAACAAACTCAAATACACACGCGCGTGTGCGAACGCGAACGCGAACGCGAACGCGAGCGAACACACACACACACACACACACACACACACACACACACACACACACACACACACACACACACTGCTCTTTTTATGTAATAGTTAAGACATTTCATACGTATAGAGTTTTAACGACCATTTTGTGTGATATTAACCAATGCTAGTATCACCACGCTTCTTCCTCTTTTTCTAGCGCTTATCGGAGGTGGTGGTGATGGTGTGAGATTACAAGATTTTTTTCTCACAGAACTACCGTGGCAGTTTCAGTTCCCTTGGTTCGTATAATATTCTTTGTGTATTTTTAATTGTCTTTACACATAAACATATACTCTGTCTGAAAGCGCTTGTTGATCTGAACGTAACCGGTCAATCTATTCTTTTATTTAATTTTAATTTTTTTTTTGGCAGGCCAAAGTGCTGTTTTTTTTTTTTTTTTTTTTTTTTAGAGCGCTGGCTTTTTAATCCCAGTTTCCGACTCTTGTGTCACATCTTTCCGTCGTGGGAGGGAGAAAAATAATCCTTAACTTTATACATTACGAGATATAGCATTTTCGCTTGTACTAACACAGACGTGTGCACATAGAACCCCATCCACTATGACTACGCAACTCCTACAGTTGCAGACATAGAAAAGTGAGCTATTAAACCTGGTACAGTGATATGGGGCAAGAAGGCGAAAGAAGCAACCATAGTAGAAGTTAGTGTCCCCAATGATGATGGGTATAAAGAGAGCTGAGAGGCCACAGATAACGAAACACCAAGGTCTTATGTACGATATGAAAAGAAACTGGAATCTTAGGAAGATCCCTATCATTCCAGTAATTATAGGCGCAAATGGACTCATGGAAAAGAATTTCAAAAACTACCTGGCAAATATATCCGATGAGATTCAAACAGTTGCACTTAAAGAAACAGTAAGAGAATTTAAAAAGATCTCTCGGATGGAATGTATGAGATAGGGGGTGAATGGCATCCGGTAGGATGCCACATCCCCAAATTTGACAAACTGATATAAAATTGAAAAAAATAAGTGAACTTGAATGCCGACTGGAAAGAACTTGAATGCTTACTAGACACTGTATTCGAATGTCTAAGGTCTATCTGTACAGAGGTTTGTCAGGACAACTTCATACGAGAATAATCCGCCCTACAAGTAAACCCTGACTAAATATTCAAACTAACAAAGTATTCAAAACTCAAATATGTTTTTACTTTTTAGTTAACAAGTTCTCGACTGTTACTTATTCTGTACTTTATCCGCATCTCCAAAATTGTTAAGAGGGCGTTTCTCATTTCGAATTGTAAATATACATTAACATTCATATTCAGGGAGAACTTAATTGCTTACTAGACGCTGTCCTAGAATGTTTAAGGTCTCTCTGTACAGCGGCGTGTCAGGACAACCTAGTATGAGAATAATTCCCCCACAAGTAAACCGTGACTAAATATTCAAAATAACAAAGTATTCAAAACCCAAATAAAATCTCCTCTGTATGACCACCCTACACTGGCTTAGACAAAGATTAGTTCACCTTCTCTAAGTGACGTTATCCATAGTAACAACACTAAGCTGGACGCTCCAACAGACTAGATGAATTCTTGTCCTGGAACCCAGTGAGACCAAGAAAAAAAAAAAGAAATATATACTATAACGTAGATAATTGGCCAATAAGTGAGAGGAAAATTAACATCCGTAACTTGTTTTTTTTTTTTATTTAACGTTTGAAAGATAATGTAGACATCAGGGTCGGAAAGTAGGATTGAGAAATCAGTGCCTTAAGATGTGAGGACTCTGACCTGCAAAAAGTGTCTGGGCAGCCCCTACCACCTCGGCAATCGCCGATAAGGGCGCCTCAGGCGATTAGCAATAAACTAACCCCTTCTCTAAGAGAGAAGGCAAGACCTGGGAGAGTGAACCTCCTAGAACTGCACAAAACTTTACTCCCACCGCAAAATCAACAGGGATCGGATCATTACAGCAATGGTTTGATGTCTGTTGATTTCGGGGGTCGAGGATAAACATCCCTAGCCGAGTTTTAATTTGAGAGATAAAAGGGGACTGCAATGGAATATTCGAATATCTATGCATCTCATATAGAGTTCAAGTGTTTGCCCCATGAAGGAGCCCCTTAGTTCTTGAGAACTTCGACAGAAGTAAAATCAAACAAAGAAAGTGTAACGTGTTTCAGTGTAACGTGAACCGACATCTTGCTACCCAACTCCCTACATAGTACCCCTGTAGCTCATGTACCTGATAGAAGCCCCTCTACATCAAAGTGACAACGTGCCTTGGTTGGGGTGAAAATGTAATAAAAAAAAAAAATTAAAAAAAAAAGAGAAAAAAAATCATACTTTCTCACACTTCCCTTGACAGACCTAATCCCAATGTTATTTATTACATAAGGGTAGGTGACCTTATGAGCAGTCAATACTAAGGTCAGTCTTCGCTTGGATACGGTTGGGGTTTCTGACTCATATCGTTAACCGTCGTTCACTTTATCTGTCTGCGTTGTTGATCTCGGTAGCCATT
Organism: Euprymna scolopes; assembly: GCF_053919585.1. Lineage (NCBI taxonomy): Eukaryota > Metazoa > Mollusca > Cephalopoda > Sepiida > Sepiolidae > Euprymna > Euprymna scolopes. The sequence goes on along the minus strand of NC_136504.1, from coordinate 98,689,397 downwards.
TCCCGTTTCCTCAAATACCACCATGCCCGATCGGTTAATCAGGGTAGATATATTTATTAGCAGGCCACCCAAGCTGCCCAGCAGCGCACTCTAGTAGCACCGCTTTTTTTTAAATCTGGGCTCATTATTTTCTTGCATCACTCAAAACAAAAACAAAACAAAACAAAAAACAGAAACAAAAAACAAAAACAAAAAAACAAAAACAAGCTAATAAATAAATAAAAAAAAAAATTGAAATAAAATAAACAAACGAAACAAAAATCGGCTATGAATATAAACTATACTATATTGGTTAGCAAGACTTTGTGACTGGAAAAAGCGTAGTATCTGTTCTGATGCGCTACTTCATATATTGAGTGAAGGAGAAATCCTTCTAAACTGAGCCACTTTTTTTTTGATCTAATCTAGAGTGTCTCTTTCTGGGGAGCTAAATTTTTTCACGCATTTTTTTTTTTTTTGTTTATGGAAATCGCTCCAGACAAGGCATGAAGCCATTTGATGCAATAAGCTAAAAAAGAAAAGAAAAAGAAAAATACCATTTCAGGGGTAAAACACAAACAAACAAACAAACAAACAAACACACACACACACACACACACTAACTAACTAACTAACTAACTAACTAACTAACTAACTGTACGTGGATAGATTCAAACCTCTAAAAAAACTGCAATTCTCCCCCCTTGTCAGAAACATCACTGATGGAATGTGAGGACTAAAGGACTAAATAAGAAAAGCGAGAGTTCATTGGCTGCTGATAGTAAACCCAACGTTCACCTTTTACTTTCTTCAACATTAAAAACCGACCTTTTATCTAACTTTGAACCCGTGGGGGAAACAAATAAACAGAACCAACCCTTTTCGATTTTTGTGCCTTCCAGCTGTTTTTTTTAGGGGATCACTATTTACCAAGGGATACCAAGATCAAAATGGGGATTGTGCAGTTAAGCCAACAAACGACCAAGGAAAAAAGAAATTAAATATACAATCAAGAAATCAAATATACAATCAATAAATGTTATCATAGCCAATACAAGTTACATTTCTACCTCCTCAGCTCATATTTTTTAATGTTTTTAAGTAATTTTAAATGCTCTTAATTTCATCGCAAATATTTCATTTTTTACGAGTTGGTAGCCAACAAGATGGCTAGTGACATTATGCTTCATCGTTTTCCAGATCGACGGCCATCTTGTTGGCTAACAACTCGTAAAAAACGATTTTTTTAAAATTTTATATGCAACCCAGCATTCACTGTTAAATTGACGGCTTTTTTACATTTTCAGGTATGCTGAAAACGAATATAACATTTAAATTTGTGTCAGACAAGTAGTTTTCTGGATGTTAAGATCTTTATTATTTAATGTGACTCATTATGTTTTCACTGACGGCCATGTTTTTTTTCACAACTGAAAAGTACTGATTCGCATGCGTGTTACCAAACACCCCCTCCTGCCTATGTTAAGAATGGCGAACGCCTCTGACATTTATTAAGTAATACATGGAAAAATTCTTAATATCCAGAAAACTACTTGTCAAATTTGACTATGATATTCGTTTTCAACAGACCTGAAAAACCTATAAAAGTCGTCAATTGAAAGGTGGGTGTTAGGTTGCAGTTAAAGTAAAAATTTACGTAACAAATATTTGCGATGAAACAAAAGAGCATTTAAAACTACCTAAAAAAATGAACCAAGTATGTAGAAAATTAACATTTATTTATTGTATATTTGAATTTTTGTCAATGACATGAGGCGAATGTGTGCAATTATAGTTTCAAGGACTGCTGGTAGAGGGCGTTTGTCAGCCTAGAACAGGGTCGATAACTCATACTTTTATTTTGATATATGTTTATAGAATCTTACTGTGAACCCCCCCCCCCCCCCAATCTTTCTGTACTAATAAATGTTTCATGTTTTTAAAATTAAATTTTGGCTACATTAACAAATTAAAATTATCTCTAATAAAATGATATTTTGCTACATGTGCAAACAAATTATATTTTGATATATGTTTATACAATCTTGCTGTGCAAAAAAATCTTTCTGTACTAAAAAAGTATTCTTAAACGTCTATAAATGTTTCACGTTTTTAAAATTCTATTTTGCTACATTGACAAACTAAAATTATATTTTGATACATGTTTATACTGTAAAAAACAAATGATTCAAAGAACAATCTATAAATGCTTCATGTTTTTTTTTCACATATTTTGTATATTCAGCTATAAATAAAAAGAAATAAAACCTTTAAATTATATTTTGATACATTTTTTATACAATAGATGTTTTGATTTTCATATATTTTCTTATTCTTTATTCCGTTATTATATATTTTTGCGTTCTCAGAAACATTTGTTTATATTTGAGGTTTGCAGAACGGCTGATAGAGGGCATTCAAAGAACAGGGGGGTCGATAACTCATCTCGGACACCCTGTCCTTGACATGCAGAAGTGCCGTTTTTTCCTTTTCTTTTCCGTTTGTTTATTTCATTATACAATCCTCGATCAACTGATGGCCATTAAAAAATATTTATGCATTTTTAATTTATTTGAATTCATCATCAAAACAGAGAAAAGCATAATAAGGGACGGAAGCGATCGTTTCCCACTAGATTTCGAAGTCAATTTTGAACACTGTCCACGAAACATTATTTCGTGTTACCGAATTTTCTTGACTGGAACAACTTCGTTTCGTTTATTCACTGTTTTGTATTGTCTTCCCTTATCGATATCAAGTCTGTTTTGTAGCCGATATTAACGCATTAAGAGTAATCATTTATATCGGATATTTTTTAATTCTTTCGTAGCCGATATTATGTTTTGTGAAAAAAAAATCGCATGGGAAATAAACTCTAAAGAATCCTAAATTTAAAACGATAAGACATTTTTTTATTACATTTTCACCCCAAACAAGGCACATTGCCACTTTGATGTAGGGGTTACTATCAGGGACATAAGCTACAGGGGTACTATGTGGGGAGTTGGGCAGCAAGATGTCGGTTCACGTTACACTTGAACTTCTGCATGTCAGTACAGTTGGGGAAGCAGGGACCCGGAAGGGAATTCCAAAGTCTAGCGGTTCTGGGGGACGAAACTACTGGAGTAGAAGGCTCTCTTACATCTAAGGATCTTAACTGTGAAGGGGTGGGATTTTGCTGCATGTCGGGTTTGTTGGGGGTATTTACGTCGAGGGGGTACAAGTGCTTGCAGTTCGTCAGAGCATTCACCGTTAAAGTACTTGTAGAACAGGCAGAGGGATGCTACATTTCGTCGATGAGACAGAGGCTAAAGCTTAGATGACAGTTTAGGACCTATCAGGTTGGCGACTCTCTTTTGAACCTTGTCTAGGAGTGAGAGACTAATAGCAGTTTCACCAGCCCAAATATGACAACAATACTCCATACATGGGCGAATGGTGGCCTTAAAGAGATACGGGATACTTTCGGGCGTTAGTAGCTTTCTAGCATGGTAGAGAGAACCTACTTTTTTCGCAGCGGTCCTGGCAATGCTCTCAATGTCATTTTTTCCAGCTCATATTTCCAGTGAACGTTAGGCCGAGGAGTTTAAAAGATGTGCTTTCAGATAAAGAGTCTTTGGCCATTGCTGTTGTTGGTAGAGAAGGTTTCTTGTAGTTATTGAAGGAAACAAGTTTAGTCTTGGCAGCATTGAATGTGACGATCGATTTTTGTCCCCATTCCACTACATATTGGCGGACGTCTCACTTTGGCTTTTCAAATCTCATATGCTTTTCTTTTTCTTTTCTTCTTCCGCTCGCACACCGGCAAGTTCATTTCATTCGTATGATGCGGCTGCTGCTGTTGCTAAATACGCGTCAGCGTCTCTGTTATAAATGCAGGTGTGTATTTGTAGTGAATCATATGCGCCAGTGTGAAACTATGAAGTTATTATTTGGGATCCATACCAGATACTCTCGAGCATATATAAAATCGGAAATTCATTTGAGTAAGATCTTAGTAATGGCTGATCCGTCTTGCGAATATTTCATGGCACTTAATTGTCGATTAAATTTTCTTTCACCAGCAGAACTAATTCCGTCTATTGTTTTCCATGTGTTTGAGTTCCTTTGTCTAGAGGCCAATCCTGTTTGAACATTCGAACACGTGTTTGCCGTTCGTTTGCGGCGCTACTCAAAACTCATCCTATCGTATTTTGTATTCACCAATACCTTTATTGCCTTTCGAACGCTCTCTGGATTCCTTTTACTTTGCAAAAACAATTATCCCCAGAACAAATATTGTAACGTTGCCCGGGAACCAACACGTTGTGGCCTCAGTCGCAAACCAGAAAAAGAATAGAATTTAAGTCGTTCTACAACGATATTTATTTCCTACTTCTTTCATTATCGCCGTGAAGTCTCTCACGTGATCGTCTTCTCGAACGTCAGTCGCGCCTCTAACGTGAAAAAATAAACATACAACAAATAGATATTACCAAAGGAAAAGTAAGTTAATATTCCTGGATAAGTTTTTGTTGTTTTTTTAAAAAAATATTTTATAGCACTTCCCCGCGATATAGTATTCCACAGACGGTCATTTCTAGGAAATAATAAGGTTATTATTTAGAAAGCCATTATTCACATGGGAGAGGGGATGGTGTTTAGTAACTATTCTGTAATTTCACCTAACAATTAAATAAACACAGATGTCGTAAAATTTAAATTTAATAGTAAATAATCCAATTTACCAAATTTCCGCTACTAACGATTACTATATTATCCCATTGATTACTGTACACTCAATAACCCTCATCCTCAAGTGGCCTCCGGACTTTGATAAATGGTGACTCCTATGTAAAAAAAAAAAAAAAGATAATTTAACTTTAAAATATTTTAAAAAAATAGCACGGTAACATAAGTGCATAAGCACAGAAAGAAACTTTGCTTTTGGAAGTTTTATTTAGTTTTAAGTAGAGAGAGAGAGAGAGAGAGAGAGAGAGAGAGAGAGAGAGAGAGAGAGAGAGAGAGAGAGAAAATAAAATGGAAACGATTGATAGTGGTCGTAGCTAGATGAGTTTTCGTTGTGAATGTTTTACAGAATGTTTTCCAAAGATTGAAGCTCAGTCGAGCACCTGCCATGAAAAAAAAACCGATAGAGTAGAGAAAGACCATCAACATTTCTTCTGTGAGAAAGAGATAGTAGGGGAGGGGACAAATGACATTGCTTTAGATTTTTTTTTTCTGAACACCTAGCACGCACAAGTAAGACCACAGTGTAGTATCTGTTTTGATGCTGCATTTTGCCTTTTCTGCCCTCAGTCACTGGAGGAAGAAATCCTTCATGACTGAGACAATTATTTTTGTTCCATCCAGAGTGCCTCTTTTTGGGGAGCTGGATTTTTTCCACATTAAAAACCGACCTTGTGTCTAACTCTGCCCTCATGAGGAGGGAGGAGGTAAATAGGAAATAAATAAATAAATAAATAAATAAATAAGAGGGGTAATAGGTAATATATACCCGTAGTCATGAAATGGTTTCATCATGGCAACAAAAATAAAAATAAGTCACTGTGATTTGTTTTTAGATTAAAAGAAAAGCAGGAAAAAAATTACATTTGAGGGGGAAAACAGGAAAAGGCGTGTCATGATCTCGACGCAAGATAATGAAAATATGAAGATAAAATGCCCGCGGGTGATTCCTCAAAGCGGAAAGGGAGTGATGAAGATGGAGGGGGTGGGGTCGGTTATTGTATAAAAATAAGTAAAGCAAAAAATGTAATAAAGACCCCCCCCCCTCCGATTTCATGCCATTTAGCAATTTTAATTTTTTTGAAGTGGTTACGTTGTCGTCTACGGTTGACTAAACAACCTCGTTTTTCGGCTTATGTTACCGTCTGATGCAGGTCACCCGAGACACGAAAACTTTAAACAGATACTAAGGAGATACATCCAGTCAGGCTTTGCTTTCTCACTCTTTGAGAAAAAAGATAGTTTATTGCTAATCGCCTGAAGTGCCCCTACCGGGGAATGTTTATGAGGCTGCTCAGGCATTTTTGCAGGCCATATTGCTCTTCCTTTAAGGCGCTGGCTTTTCAAATCTCAATTCTTCCCGACTTAGGAGGTAGATAAAGTAGATCGTGAAAGTTTCGTTGCGAAAAGTCTAAACTGAATCTGTGACGATAGGCACGATTGCACGATGTCTAGTTCTTAAGAAAAACAAACAAACAAACAAAAAATAAATAAAGAAAAAAGAAAGGAAAATCTGTGTGCTTCGGTTTTTATATTACGCGCGAATTTTAATCGAGACGCTAAATTCTGTTTCGCAAGTCAGTGCGTGTTAAAAAAAAAAACTGTATTCAGTAACTCATGACATTTCGAGTACTTATTTAGTAAGAGACATTTTTCTAGATTCACATAAAAATAGTCCGCAATTAATATATTAAGAACTGAAGTTATCGTCAAAAGAGTGGTTTTTGCCTGTTCTATCACCTTGGCCTTGGACTTTTATCCAAATATCCCCGAATTAAATCAATTATCAGTTAGACCATGGCTGATATATTGACCAAGTTTGGCAATGATTGGTCAAACGATGTGGACGCTATGCCGTACACAAACAAATATAGTAACAGATACGACTTAAAAACATGACCTCTTTGGCAGAAGTAATTAATCAGATCCACAGCCTGTCTTAATAAATAATGCTACTTATGTGTCTGGTGGCAGAAACAAGTTGGAATGTTGCTATATTGCCGTATTCATTTTCCAGTGCTCGTCGGAGTGGAGTTATCTGGTATTTGGATCTCTACGCGGTGAAACGGTTCGCCATACTGTCTTCTTCTTCAAAGTGGTTGAAAGCTGGCTTAGGATGAATAAACCAGGATACGCTGAATGATCCAAACATCAATATATTCACTTAAGCAAATCAGCATCACCGATCGAATTGTTAGTTCTGTTGAATTTCTTTTGTGCTTAAAGAAAGGAATAACATTTGCGTATATAAAAATGTATATATATATGCAATAAAATTCTGTCTTAAACTTGGAAAAAATGCCACAAAATGTATAGAATGGACCATCTTGCACGAATCGAACAGCGGTTATTGAGTGATATAAGAGATTCAAGAAAGGACTGATGAGAGGTGTGGGGGAGTACGGAAGTAAGAATAACAAAGTTAATTGGCCAACTAAAGAATAAATGCATAAGGTCCGTCGTGTGTCTATAGAGACGGTAAGTGCACAGTTTGATGTCAGTGTAGGAACTGTACACAATTATTCGCAAGGAACTGAAGATGTGGAAGATTTGTGCAAAGTTTCTCCCAAGTATGCTCAGAGAAGATCAAAAAGAAAGACGCTGTCATGGGCAACAAAACAGTTTCTCACCCTCCCTATAGTCCAGACCTGAAGAAATATATATATATATATATATATATATATATATATATATATATATATATATATATATATGGTCTTATTTGTAGTAATCCGAATTTTACTGGGTTTATATAATTCAGTAATCGTTCATATACCAATAAATTTTAAGCCAAAAAGAGATGACTTAAACTGTAAGCTACAAAATTATCATATTTCATAACTGAGCATTCATATATTGTTTTAACAAAAACCAAAACTTTAAAGAATGAAATATTTTGGCTTGTTTTCTTTTCCTTATAAGGGAAATGGTTTCCATAATGTTTTATTGTTAAAGTGTTTTTTATTCAATAAGTCTAAAGAAAGGCTGTTCTTGTGAAAATTTTCAAACGACACAATGTTTGGATTTGTCCGAATAGTTTTGAAACAATTGTAACTAACGATGAAATACACTATTTGTTGCCATCAACCCATTCTTTGAAGTCTTGGTTTTTGTTAAAACTATATATATATATATATATATATATAAGTTAATTTATTAAACGACAGTACTCGGAAGAAAAAATATGTAAGCGTACGACACAAAATAACACATACGCTATCGTATTAATGTATAGATTAAATAATAATTATTCATTTATACCTAGAGACACCAGTGTCTCATGCTTACGCAATCATCAGTGTAGAAAGTGGCAATTCCTGCTGGTCAGTAGATTCGAACACAGACAAAAAGCCATCTTTGACTCCCTTTGCTAAGCTTTTACCTTCGGGCTACCAAACAAATGCCGTGAAAATGAAGGGAATTAAAAACTAATAAACGCACAATTCGGGCGCAGACATTAGACAATCCAGAGTGTTCGAACTATCCGAAGTCGTGAACGTGGCATAAACGATAGTTGACTGCCTCTTAGTTTATATTTCTCAAACAGTGCTCATCCTTAAGTGTTCCTAAAGGGGGTTGAAAATTGTAACAAAAAAAAAAAAATAATTCCACTTGTAGGGAGAACAGATGTTGCCCGGGATTGAATGAGGATAAACGAATGTTTCATACTTCCAATACTTTTATAGTCATCGAAATCGGTGAAATCGCTAATTTTTCAATCAAATCGATAGATTGCTACTCTAATTGGGGACCTACTGCGTTACACCGGGAGAAAACTTCACATCTTCTTCCCGCTGTAACGTAGTGCACAATACATTGCACTGTAGAGAACCTACTGTTGATTTTATGAAATTATTTTTATATAATGACTTTAATTAAAGTTTAATATGCAAAAGTCAAGTATCATGGTTCAATTGTGTTCTAAACAGAAACATTCATTTCGAACGCGACCCTGTCATATCAAAGAACGTACATCTTATTTTATACGCCGGGGTCTTCTGTTTGTGCGGTGAAAAACATTATACCAAACGATTATAAACAACGTTTTATTTGATTTAGACACTTTTGAATCGATATAAATGACTGCGACTGAGAACAATTATATTCATAAAGTGTGTGTGTATATATATATATATATATATATATATATATATTGTCATCCACATGCAGTACTGTTTCGTTGTATCACAACTCATCAGTGCGGCTAGACAAACACCTTTCCCCAGCCGTGGATTGAACCTACAACCGTCGCATTGACAGTCGGCAGCTCTCACCATTCGGCAACGAATCAGTGCCGTAAATATTTCTCCTAGAGTGTGTATTAAATTCACACCCTCCCGTCGCACAGTGCTCGAACCATCAGCTTGTTTACAAGCAAATTAATAGTGGGCTTCGCTTAATCGCTTTTAAATACGCGTCGGGTGAAAATATATTTACAAAGTGCTCAATCCAAAGAGGGGGGATTTAAATGCAAATTATTTGATAGTTTTCAGTAATCACGTAAAATTTTTTATCTTTGTTAAAAAAATTTTTCCAACATATTTTAATAAATTTTGATTATAAAATTTTTTTTTGAAAAAAGATTTTACGTGGAGTTTTTTGTTCGTTTAGTTATGACCGTTTGGTACAGGAGAATAAGTCTATTGATAGCGGCCCACAAATAAGGGCATATGAGCGAGAAAATTCAATATCGCTTACATTAATTAACCCTTAATGTTATACACAACAGCGCCGTTTCCGTCGCCATCTTCTATGAATATACAGAAAAACAAATATGAACACACCAAATTTATATATCAGCGAATAATTAAACTAGTAACTGGCTATTTCATGAGCTTTTTTTTTACATAGGCGTCACCACTTATCAAGGCCCAGAGACCACTCGAGGATAAGGGTTAAAGAGTGTACAGTAGGCAATTGGACAATATAGTAATCGTTAGTAATGGAAATTCGGTAAATTTGTTAACTTAAGTGGAACGGCTAATCAAGAACTTGTTTACATTGGACTTGAAGACAATCAGATTGTAGTCAGCTGGAAAGCAGGCAAACGGAAGACAATTCCAGAGGCATGTAGTTCTGAGAAAGAAGCTTTGTTCATGGAATCTACGTTTAGGTTTTAGGCACAGATAAAGAGTGGGGGATTATTGATAGTGTTTTCAGCCAGACAAGTGTTTTTTGTGAAAGTTTGGCGAGGGGGGGGGACCATAGATTGAAGTTCAGTCGAGCACTTGCCATGAAAATAACGATAAAGTAGAGAAAAACTCGCAACATCTCTTCTGTGAGATAGAGGCTGCAGGGAAGAGAAAAGGACATCTCCTACGAGGCTACGAAGTCTATTTTGAACTCTATCAAGGCTCTCATGTAATTCCCGGATAGCGAGTGTCGATGGGTCGCCATCTGAAGATCAATTCAGAGCGAGTATTGAAGACGGAAATTCTCGTTTCACAATTTCTAGTGCCAGTTAAATGATTAATTATAGTTGCTATCGATCCGGCATCGGAGATAGAATCGCCACTTTCAGAGAACTCCTACGTTTAATTGGCGGTGCCAATGCAATTAAATGATGTCGTTAGAAAAAAAACAAACAAACAAACAAACAAAAAAAAAAACAGACACAAAAACCTCTGGTTCATCTTCAAGCACTCATTTGGAAAATTCCCCAGATGTTGTAAACTAAAATCATCTCATGCACAATGCGCAGGGAGAGGAGCGACTAAAGCCGCACATGGGTCGGTGTATCAACTACAAGGCTCTCTTTCTTTGATAGAGCGCAAAAATAAACTTCTCAACTAATAGGTCAAACACTGTCTGCCAAACCCCAGCCTCTGTCGCATCGACGCTTGTTTTGCAAGTATTTCAACGAAATAGGACCCGACGAATTTCCTTCACTTGTACTCGCCCCACATAAATAAATCTGAGCAATACGAATAGCAGCAAAATCTAACCCCTTTACTAAAGACGTACTGGAAGATTTCCTACTCTAATTGCTTCTTTTTTATATCGGGCTGCTTGTTTTGACATTCTCTCCCTTGCACGACTGTATTAACGGGTAGAAATTTAAATGTAAAGTGAATAAATATCTTGCAGCTCAAATCTCAACTCAGATCGCTCCCTACAAATCTGTCCCCTTCACAAAAGTCCGTATGCTCCTGTGGTAATACGTCTCGTGTGAAAAACAAAAAAACAAAAACAAAAAACAAACAAAAAAACAAAAAACAAACAAACAAAAAAAACAAAAAACATAAAAAAAAACCAAAACAAAACAAAAAAAAAACAAGAAAGAAAACGACACTGTGCGAAACTGGTGCAAGTTCAAAACGAAAAATAAAACAATATTAACTTTAAAAATAGATCTGGACATAGGGGAAGTTTGGATTTGGGCAAAAATAAAAATTACCTCACCGAGGGGAGAAAGAACGAAGAGATTTATTAGAATTAGAAGATATACTACAGTCTACTCATAACCAAAAGGCTAACAAGATTACACATAACTTATGTAAGCGTATACGTAAGCGAGTAACAAGCCACAAAGTGAATCGGTCTCTCCGCCGCTAGACAGATCGAACGTCGTAAACAAACATATGCGGTTTAGCTTTATACCAGAATAAAATGAAAATAAACTTAATTTATATATATATATATATATATATATATATATATATATATATATATATATATATATATATATATATATATATATATATATATATATATATATATATAAGTTATAAAATATATATGGCGATTATTATAATAAGCCTGAAGAGTCCTAGAGTGGATGAAACCGTGGCCTTCGTTATAAAGATGGCCGGCCAGCTGAAAAAATAACGTCATCGCCGAGGTCCCAACAAGCAAGATTTGTGGAACTCTTAGACTGTCAATAATGAACAGTAATTTTTACAGACAGCGTTACAAAACTTCAAAATTGGATTGAAATAAAGAAAGAACACGATGATTTATACTGAAACTCATCTAATATTAATAATAAAAAAAAATAAAATAAAAAAAACGCAAGTTGTTTGTTTAAGTATATTATAAGCAATTGAATATTTTAAAGATTAGAATGCGTTCTTTAATTACTTATAAATTACATTTTAAAAAAGTGAAGGAACACGATTTGATTTGAAATAAACTTGAAGTTTATTTAATATAATTAAATGAAAATTATGCATGTAAGATTATGAATATTTGAAGCAGAACACAAGCAAAACATTTGATATGAGTTAAGACAATAAACAAATATTAAAATTAAACTATTTTTTTTAATCAAAATGAACAATATTTTTTAAATCAAAATGAATTTTTTTTAATCAAAATGAATTTTTTAAAAATCAAAATGAATTTTTTAAAAATCAAAATGAACAATATTTTTTTAAAATCAAAATGAATATTTTTTAATCAAAATGAACAATATTTTTTAAAAATTAAAATGAATATTTTTAAAAAATCAAAATGAATATTTTTTAATCAAAATGAATATTTTTTAATCAAAATGAATATTTTTTTAATCAAAATGAACCACAATATTTTTTCAAAATCAAAAACAATATTTTTAATAAATTCGTGAAATATTGCACAGTAAAAAAATAATTAACCTAAAGAAAAAATCATGTTTCTTATTTAAGATTATTTCACCACATAACAAAAATAACATGCAAAATCATTTTTTTATATCCATATTTTCAGTTTGTTAAAATACGTGGGTTTGTATTACTGTACACATAGATTCGAAAAAGTTGTCAGAAAACAAATATATAACAAATAAATGTTATCAAAGGCAAGATAAGTTACTTTTCTACCAAACTGGATACATTTTTCGTGTTTTTATTCAATGTATCATGCTTATTCAGCTCGCAAAACATACAGTGTTTACCGATGTATTCGAAAATTCCAGATGGCGTCTTATTCTCTCTTTAACACGGTAAGTTTGGGAAAAGGTGTTATAAATACAAAACCGGATAAAATACTGTTAAAAACTCGCTCAATATATGTTACCGTGACATAGGTTGACATATATTCGGCGGGTTTTTAATAGTATTTTGTATAGTTTTTTATTTATAACACCTTATCCCAAACTTACCGTGTTAAAGAGAGAATCAGACGCCATCTTGAATTTTCGAATACATCGGTAAACACTGTATGTTTTTCGAGCTGAATAAACATGTTACATTGAATAAAAACACGAAAAATATTTGGTAGAAAAGTAACTTATCTTGCCTTTGATAACATTTATTTGTTATACATTTGTTTTTTGACAACTTTTTCGAATCTATGTGTACAGTAATACAAACCCAATTACGTTAATGAAATGAATAGTAAGACCACGAGTGAACGCGCGTTTTTTTTGTTTAGTTTCATATATATATATATATATATATATATATATATATATATATATATATATATATATATATATATATATATATAAGTATTTTTAAATTTTATCTTTCTAGCTTTAAAAAAAAGTTTTAAAATTTTATCAGCAGGCATAATTTATTTTTAAATATTGAAAAATTTCAGGAAAATTAATTTTTGCTAGATTTTTAAAACGTGTGTCAACAGCTTAAAAAATCGTGTTTTAAAGAGTCGATGTTGTCTCGCATTTTCATTAGTTTTGTATGCTGTAAAAATTTTTTTTTAATATTAGCAATTTATTTGAAGCTTCTTCTTTTGAATGGTAAAAGATTTAGGATGATAATCTTGAATTAAATTTATAGTTACATCGTGTTAAATACAGGGGGGGGGAGCACGTTAAAACTTACTTTGCTGAATGGAGATGGTGTAAAATCTTTTTTTATTACTGCATTATAATTCTTTATCTTTCGGAAATGAAAATACTGTCACTTTTTGGTCCTTTACGATAATTTCCTCCGCAATTTGGAACGATGCACCGTGAAGGCATTTTAATAAAAAAAGAAATATTACACTGACTTCAAGACGTTACGAGTTACGAATGACTACCGGTGACTATCGGTGTCAAGCAACTAAGGACTATCCGTGATGACGTCAGAAGATTAAATTATTTTTGCCCACCGGCCATCTTGTCTTTTAAGACGGTCTTGATGAAACGCGGAATATTCAGTGTAGCTTAATCGCCATATATATTTTATAACTTACTAACTAGCTCTACCTACGTATTGAGCACTTTTGAAGTAAATACTTTACGCATAAATTTATACTTTCGTATACTAATTTTATGTCAGTAAATTAAGTAGTTATATATATATATATATATATATATATATATATATATATATATATATATATATCAGAATAATTTTATTTAACAATCAGTTGGTATGGAAACCTGTGATTATAAGATTTACGAAATATTACTGGCGGTAATATTCTATAAGTTATCCCATCTAAATAAGAATTGATCGACATGCAAGATAAAGCAAATAAATTAAATTGTAATTCAATGAATTTCAAAAAAAACTTATTGAAATGAAGTGTTTGAGTTTCATATCAAAGATTTTTATTATTCTAAGCAAGACACTATAAGAAAATATATTTCCACAACGTATATCAAATCTGTTGCCAAGGCCGCTGGAAAAATGGTCGGATCCTTCTATCGATCCAGTAGATATCTCACTGATGATGCAATTCTTTATCTATATAAGAGCCAGATACGTCCAAGGATGCAATACTGTTGCTACATATGGGCAGGAGCTGCTAGAAAAGACTTGTCCTGCCTTGATAGGGTTCAAAATAGACTTCGTGGCCTGGTGGGAGATGTCCTTTTCTCTTCGCTGTAACCTCTATCTCACAGAAGAGATGTTGCGAGTTTGTCTCTGATGTATCGTTATTTTCATGGAAAGTGTTTGACTGAGCTTCAGTCCATGGTCCTCCCACGCCAAACTTTCACAAGAAACACTCGACTAGCTGAAAACATTATCAATAATTCTCCCCAAACCTAAACATAGATTCCATGATCAAAGCTTCTTTCTTAGAACTGCACGCCTGTGGAATTGTCTTCCGTTTTCCTGCTTTCCAGCTGTCTATAATATGGTTGTCTTCAAGTCCAACGTGAACAAGTTTCTGATGAGCCGTTCCACTTAAGTTAATAACTTTACCGAACTTCCATTACTATCGATTACTATATTGTCCTTTTGACTACTGTACACTCTTTAACTCTTATCCTTGAGTGGCCTATCGGCCTTGATAAGTGGTGACACCTATGTAAAAAAAAAAATTAAAAAAAAAAAATATATATTGTGGAAATATATTTTCTTATAATATATACGAATCCTTATTTAAGAAGCTCAATGTAATTACAGAGCAATATAGTGAATAAATGACAAAGTTCATGATGTTGACCATCTTATAATTTATTCCTTTAATTAAGTTGACATTTACAGTTCTTGACAGTATCTGTTTCGTAGCGCAAAATCAATATATATATATATATATATATATATATATATATATATATATATATATATATATATATATATATATATATATATATGATAATTTATGTGCTCTCCTTGCTTTTGGGTAGAGTCATCGTAAAGAGATCCTAAACTGCTACTACATGTTAAGGCTTTGATTATTGCGTAAAAATAACATGAGCTCTCAGGCACTTTATAATGCTTACATTGAGATTTTGTTTAAGTTTCGCAAGTGTCGAATGATAGCATAGGGGCTAGAAGCGCCTAGTGTCAGCTCGACAGTCGACTTTAAATCCTGGCTGGCGGCACCTGCTTTTCTAGCCACACTGAAGAGTTGTGATAGAGCGAAACATTCTGTATGTGGATTATTATAGCAATTTAGAAAATATTTTGACAGCTAAATAACAATGAGTTTATTTAAATTATATTTTTAAACAAATTATTTATTGGCTTTAATGACGTGATACTTGTCGACGTAAAAACGTCCATATCAAAAGTATAGAATCTATTTTATCCTTATTGTTCGAAAGGTTATCTTTACGAAGAACTCGTTGTTGTTTGATTAAAAAAAATTTTTTTTATAAATTTGTTATTACAATTACGCAAGCATGAAAAGTAATATGGTTAAGCTTAAACATGGGAAAGTAAAAGACTAATTGTTAAAACTGGAAAAGAAAAGGACAAGATATTTTAGTAAAAAATATAATACATTTATAACTTAACATATTGTAGCATTAATTCTTTAAAAATCCAAGTTGTGTGTGATGTTTTTTTTTTTTTTGCAGAGGATTAGACCTGGAGTCTAAAGAGCAGAGTTTATTTTAATGTATTAATAAATGTATTAATACCTTTAAAAGAAAACAGTGCTCATTGTACTGTAGATATGTTATAAGCTCAATAGGCATAGATATCCTAGAGCTATTTTAATATTGAGTAAAACGATTCATAATTTTTAATTAAAAATCAGTTTCAAACAAAATCAACTAGATTGTACGATCGTTTCAGAAACGATGTTCATTGTATTAAAATTGACAATGAATATTGACAATTATTTGACAAAATTTTGGTCCTTTAATAACAAATTTTCCTCATCAGCAAAGAATATGGGGGAGGGGGAGAACAGTTAAAGACACACAAAAAAATCTAGCATTTTAGTCGTGTGTAAGGTAGATATCATGGAAATATTTAAAAATAAAAATAAAAAATTAAAATAAAATAAAAATAAAATAAAAACTAAGTCATTAATTTTATGTTGATAAATAAATAAATAAATGAATTAAAATAAAATCGAAAATTATGATAAAGGTTAAAAGAAAAAAGAAAAAAATATTTATATTCATTTTTTAAAACTGATTTTTAATTCAAAATTATGAATCGTTTTACTCAATATGTATATATATATATATATATATATATGTATATATATATATATATATATATATATATATGTAGTTTTGAGTGCACTACTATATATTAGGTACAATATAATAATTGATAAAGAATAAAGAATATATGAATTGATATATAATTGATAAAGAATAAAGAATATACGTATCTGCATGAATCATCATAATAAATACGTAATCTGCATAAATATCACATTTAAAGATATTTAGGACCGAGCAACGCCGATTGGGCTGATTGTATTGATGTATTTACACATATATTATACATATATATACATATATATATATATATATATATATACACAGAAAAATATACACATATATATATACTTATATATATACATATATATACATATATATACACATATATATACATATATATATATGCATATATACATATACATATGTATACGTATACAGCCTTTGAGACTTTAAGGCCGGTCACCACAGTCGATTGAAAATTTCTTGGAGCGACGCAAAGTCGTAAATCACTCGCCCGCCAGTCGATAAAATTTCTTTAAATAAAGAAACGGAAAAAACTCATTTATTTTACGACCATCAAATATGCGGTGATTTAGAATGACCGATGTCTCATCATTTGTGAATTCTTTCATCTCTAGCTGTGAGACCGTTGGAATATCGTATTGAAAAAGAGTGGTCACGCTAAAGGTCAACAAGAGGTCAAATTTACACATTCGCCGTGTAGTCAAAATGTCGCCTTTATTTAGCTCTCTGATTTTGAAATTCATTTGGAAAAAAAATTCTTCGACGCTACAACTACATACACTTTATGCTTACAAAAGTAAAGACAAACAGTTGAAAGAGGAAAAAACGCATCGTTCCGCAAAGCACGTACCGAAAATTAAATTATACAACAAGGAATCATATTTTTCTTAATTATATAAATTCAGATATTTGCATGCTCTATTTTGCGCAACTTTAAAAAAAATCATCGATACCCAATTTTAAAAATAATATTCTAAATTTTAGGATGTTGTTCCGAGGTGAATTCTTTGTTTTAATAGAAACAAAAGAGACCAATTTTTGTTCTTTATCAAAGTTTTTTTCCCATAAATTACAAAGAAAAATTGACCGCTTAAATTTTAAAAAGAAATTAAACCATGCCGATTTTCTAAGAAATCTAGTTCATTTCAGCTAAATGTTTTTTTTTTTTTTTGAATATCGGAGATTTCGGGCCACGGAGATTTCGGGCCAAGGAGATTTCGGGCCACGGAGATTTCGGGCCACGGAGATTTCGCTTCAGTTTTGTTTCTTCGTAAACAAACATTAATTATTCCAGGGGCGATAGAAATGTATCAGGATATAAACAAATCTGGGCATGAATTATAAAAATGTAAACACATAAAAATATCAAGACGGCTGATTATTAGTAACATGTTATACATGATATAATATTTCGATTTGCCTTGTAAAAAATAAAAACATAGAATAAATGTATAAAAAGCCTTTATTGTTTCGTTAACAAAGCTATTTAATTACTAGGTTAATCTATATAAATTTCGCTGAAAGGTTCAATACTAAATGATTCTAAATGTCCATTTTTATTTTGATCTCGCTTCGAGTTTTGTTCAGTAACTATTTCTGATTCTTTTGAACTGCTGGGATGATTCTGTGTTTCAGAATATTTTTCAATTAGAGAGTTCATATTGAAATGTTTTAATGAAAAAAATGAATCTGTAATATTTGTTTTGCATTTTAAAATGTATTTATTACAAGGGTGTGATTTTACATTATATTTTCTTTGCGTATAAAGTTAGATATATTCGTTTTCTAACGGTACCAATAAACACAGTCTTGAATTATTTATATTTCAATTATCATTTTGATACTACGTATCAGCATCAAATAATTCTTATTTCTATGGAACAATAATATGAATGATGCTATATAAAGAAACTGTTGTTGTATTTTAACGTTTTGTTGAATATTTACTGAAATGTTTGTAGTAATAAAATAGTTGATTTACAAGAGTTAAACAAATATTTTCTTGTTAGATTATACACACGGTAAATTCTTGAATTGTTGTAAAATTATTTACTATTATTGACTGAAACAAAGACATAAGGTCGGACGAATAAAAATATTTGGAGCCGAGTAAATTTTCCCTCACACTCGATCGGTGGTCGAGTGATTTTTTTTTCAAATCTCAAAGGCAGTATATATAAACATATATATATATATATATATATATATATATATATATATATATATATATATATATATATATATATATATATATACACACACACACATATATATATATCCATCTATCAAAACATTGTTAATTCATTACCCACACAGCAGCAGGCGTATAGCGTAATGGTGAGAGGCCTTGCCTGTCATTTGGGCGGTCAGGTTTCGATCCTGGCTTGAGGCAGTTGCCTGTCTAGCCGCACTGATGAGCTGTGAAACAGCGAAACAGTACTTTATGTGAATGACTATATATATATATATATATATATATATATATATATATATATATATATATATATGCGTGTGTGTGTATTTTTTGCGTACCAAAATGTAAACCGTTCATATTCCAAACAGTTAACCTGTCCCTGTCTTTCATATGTTATCTTTTATATATTGTATTTCAGATATATTTATGCGTGTTTGTAAAAGCATGTAGGTGTGATAGAGTATAGATTATGCTTGCTTTCGTATTTTTTTTGCAATCTAATCGAAGAGCATAAAATTCTATAAATTTAAGTTTAACCATTTAGTGATTCAATTGTCTAAACCGTATCTTGTTTCTTGCCCCCCCCCCGACAAATTCCTTTTTAATGATTAAGCTCGTATTTATGATAAATAAAAATTTCAAATATTTCATGTTTTCATACGAATTATTTGGATTCTTGCATTCCAATATCATGACCAGGTCATTGCAACATGTCGATCCCGGGTAAAAGGGAACGGAATTAGGGCTGATATCTTTATGACATTGTAGCTTTTAGCAGGAAGATATGAATGGATGAAAGAAATGCAATTTTGCTGCAGTTAATTTAATAAAGTTTTTATCGCACAAACTGATGAAACTTAAAATTTGAGAAAATACATTATTCTGACAATTATTTTTTTACTGTGTATTATCCCATTTTTTTATGTTAATTAAACATTCTACTTAACAATGTAATAATATAATTGTTAGCGTATATTATATAAAATATGAAAATATAAAATTCCAGAAAGTCATCAAAATATTTATTTTCATGGGATTACAATCAACGATCTAAAAATCCGTTAAAAAAACAAAAAACAAAAGACAAAACAAAACAAAAACAGTATTGCATACGTAAAACACACACATATTACGACCATAAAAACTCATTTCGGTATAAAATTTCAGATTTTTTTATTAGCTTTTTATTATTTTAATATTTTCTATTTTCTATTTTTACCCCTCTCACAATTCTGCCCCTGGCACGTGCCGCCTAGGGCGGAGTGACACCCCCCGGATCCCTTTGCTATGCCACTGTCCAAAACCTATATATATATATTTTTTCTTTTTACTTGATAATTTTTTATGTGAAAAGCGTCCATATCAAAAGTATACAGGGCGGTCCAAATAGATGTCCTATTTTGTATTTCATGCCAAAGTTATTTGTTTATAATTTGTTTTCATAGTTTTCAATTGGTGCAGACATCAGGCGTAGGAAATTCTTTTGACACCAACATGGACCCCACAAAGACAATAACCCAATGCGCCTACATGTCACTATTTCCAAGCAATCAACCATATCATGATAACAGTTCCAAGCTGCATTCCTAAATTAATGCAAATAAACATTTATTCTAAATATTTTGACCACTCTAAGACAAAACCAGACGTGAACAATCACAACAATTGCCGACCAGCACACCCCCGACGTTGCCGTGTCAATATCTTACACAAGGTCACCCATGAAACGCGGCGAAGATGAAAAAACAAAAAAAAAAAAAAAAAAAAAAAAAAACGACGGTGAAAAAAATAAAAAGCCTGCATCTATAAAAAGGCGTTATTTGATTTATTGATTGCTCATGATGGAAAACATAAACAATTACTTAGTCCATAAGACATTGTAGTTTACATTGCACTGTAGAGAATCTACCCTTGATTTTATAACATTATTTGTATATATAACGGCTTGAATTAAAGTTTAATATACAAAAGTCGAGTATCATGCTTCAGTTGTGCTCTAAACAGAAACATTCATTTCGAACGCATCTCTGTCATATCAAAAAACCTACTGTTGATTTCATATGTTGAGCCTTTCGGCTTGTGTGGTAATAAAACTTCCCAAGGACAATTGTGATGTTTAGCTATGTAAGATGTTAACTTTGGTCAAAATTGCCTGTTTTTTTTTTTTGTCGGGTTATTTCGATTATCGATACTTATCAAAGACATTTAAATACTGTCAGACACATAAGGTGCTTTCGTATGAAATTATCAAAAAATCGGGCCTGTCGTTTTCAAGTCTATAGGGAACTCTCTCTTTCTCTCTCTCTCTCTCTCTCTCACACACACACACACACACACACACACACACAAACTTCCTCGTACATCTTATTTAATTCTTTACCATAAAGTCACACACAATATCAGGGTGGTTTTGAAAAGCCACTACGCTGGGATTAATACAATAAATGCATGAGCAACCCCACTGACATTCATCAGTAGGGGAATACTTACGATTTTAGCAGTAAAATAACTCCTTCGCATAAAAAAGGCAAACACTACGAGGGTGGACCTTCTAGGACTGAACAGATTCATACTTCAACTGACAGCAAGAAAGCTACCGTCGAACTGATTCGTCTCATCCAGACATGTATCCACACAAACACACGCACACATACGCATAAACACGATATCATTTATACACATACTCACGCATCTTTCAGTACGGCCACACATGTGCAACTTTCAGTAACCATATACATGTCGCTGTGGATTTAGAACAGCAATTAGTTACACTAACCGGCCATAAATAGATTTGGACCTAAGTCGGTCCATTTTAAATTGCTGTAAGAATATTAGACAGCGTAATGATATTGTAATACTCGTATTATATTATATAACCAGCAGTGCTACACGGTGTTGCCTCGGGCAATATTGTAACGCATTAATATTAAAACTTTTATCCCTTCTCTAGCTTTCACTCTTTTTTTCCCTCTCCGGTTTTCCCCGCCCTATCTGCATACTACCTTTACTCTGTCCAACTCATTCCTCTCTCTGAACACGAACGAACGAACACGCACGCACGCACACACACACACACACACACACACACACACACACACACACACACACAGCTCATTTTCATAGATATTTTGAAGAATGAGTCAGCATTGTGAGTTAATTTTCTTTTACTTCGTATATAATCTAGTCGGAAAACCGACCTCCTCAGATGAAATCTGCGTTAGTTTAGTGTCAAAGAATAAATGATATTATTCAAATTTTAGACATTATCCAACGCAACGCCAATTAAGGAAATGCCATTTTTATGGGTATTTGTTTGCAGTTTTTTTTAAAACTTTTAGCTGGACAAACAAACAAACAAACAAATACACACACAAAAAACAGACACACAAACAAACATCAGGGGTCCATCCTGCGCCCAACTCTCTTCCTGATCTACATCAATGATCTCCCAAAACACATACTTAAATCATTCGTTGACATCTATGCTGATGACACGACTATCTATGGCAACACATCTAACGCCGTAAATGACAAAGTTCTCTCTGATTCTCTCTCCTCTGATCTTGAGCGCACGGTACAGTGGGGGAAGAGGTGGCTGGTTACTTTTAATGCATTTAAAACCAAGCTCCTATCTTTACATCATCAACGCTCTGATCCCCATCTGGCATCAATTGAAATAGATGGCTCTCATCTAGGGGAGGCTCCATGTTTTGATAAGCTTCTGGGATTGACCTTTACTCCTAACCTGAAATGGAACATATACATCAAGTTTGTTGCCTAGGTCGCTGGAAAAATGGTAGGATCCTTCTACCGCTCCATAAGATATCTCACTGCTGATGCAATTCTCTATCTGTATAAAAGCTAAGTACGTCCAAGGATGGAGTACTGCTGTCACATCTGGGCAGGAGCTGCTAAAAACAGTCTATCCTGCATTGACAGAGTACAAAATAGACTTCGTGGCTTAGTGGGGGTGCCCTTTTCTCTTCCCTGCAACCTCTCTCCCACAGAAGAGACGTTGCGAGCCTGTCTTTGTTTTATCCTTACTTCCATGGCAAGTGCTCGTCTGAGCTCCAATCCCTGGTCCCTCCTCGCCAATCTTTCACGATAAACATCCGTCTAGCTGAAACCACTGTCAAAAAATTTTCCCCACTCTTCACATGTGCCAAAACCAAAACGTAGATTCCATGAACAAAGCTTCTTTCTTAGAAGTGAAAGCCAGTGGAACTCTCTTTCGTCTGCCTGTTTCCCACCTGATTACAACTTGTATGTGTTCAAGTCCAACATAAACAAATTCCTGATAAACCGTCCACTTAAGTAAGACACTATAACAAATCTCCAATACTAACGTTGACTACGATACTATCCCATTGATTACTGTACACGCAATGACCCTTATCTCCGAGTGGGTTCCGGGCCTTGATAAGTGATAACTTCAATGTACAAAAAAAAAAAAAAATGCACACAAACAACTGCCGTTTAAATATAATCATCTTATAATATTCATCATAAATTTATCAACATTTATGATTAGATTTAAATCATATTTTATTAATATTGCCTTTTTATAACCGTTAAAACAATTGTATTGCAGTATTTTACGCAACATAATAACTAAAGTAAAACACCAGCCCGATATTTTACAAGCATATAAAAAATAAAAGTATTATTCTCTTCCTTTATTAAAACAGTTGTCGGTTAGGTAAAATGCAATTTATTTCGTCCCTTCATATCTCTTAAATTTTCCTATTAAAAACTACAATGCCTAATTCCATTTCCTTTTATCTGAAATCGACATTTTATTTATCTGAAATCGACATGTTATATATATATATATATATATATATATATATATATATATATATATATATATATATATATATATTAGAACCTCGGGATACAGTGGCCCTAGGATACGTTTTTTTTCGGAATACGATGTTTTCCGACCCCCCGGTATTTGCCCCGCCTTACGGTGTTATCTATAATGATTATATATACGTGTATTATATACTGTACTGTATTTTGTTACTAATTTTTAATAACGTGGTTCTACTATATATATATATATATATATATATATATATATATATATGAGAGAGAGAGAGAGAGAGAGAAAGCCTTCTTTTAAGTGGATATATATATATATATATATATATATATATATATATGTATATAGTCTTTGAAGTTTTTAACCTTTAAAATTATACAAAAAATATTTTTTATCATTCGTTAGAAAACCATCTAGTCAGTAAGTCATTTAATCACCTGCAATCACTGTATCAACTCGTTCTCGAATTTACTATAATACCAATAATTTATTTTTAAAGGGATCATCAGTTGTTTACCATGAAACACTGTTTCGGGGGATTTAATATATATATATATATATATATATATATATATATATATATATATATATATATATATAGTCATCCACATACAGTACTGTTTCGTTGCGGCTAAAATAATAATTGCAGTAATAATTTTATATATATATATATATATATATATATATATATATATATATATATATACACTTGTGCCCGATATTATTCATACCCCTCGGATCTTTGAGATTTCTATAAGAATATTGCTCAAACCAGAAGGTAGACAATATTAAAGGGATTTCAAACAATAAATCAAGCATAAGCATTTAATTTAAACTCAACAAATAAATAAATTATGCAAGTTTGAAACATTATACAAAGAAAAACAATAATGGCACTAGTTCAAAATTATTCATACCTCTCTTACTAATAGTCAATAGCATGCCCTTTATTCTTAATAACTGCCTGTAACCGTTTGGGATATTTATCAACAAGGTTTTTACAAGCATCAACACTGATTTTTGACCATTCTTCAATGCAGTAGTTCTCCAAATCCCTCAAATTTCTAGGTTTCCGCTTTTTAACCTCAGTTTTCAATATGTGCCAGAGGTTTTCGATAGGGTTCAGGTCGGGACTCTGGCTAGGCCATTTCAAAACATTAATTTGATTATCCTCAAACCATTTCTTGACTATTTTGGCAGTATGTTTTGGATCATTATCCTGTTGAAGGACCCAGTTTGATCCTAAATGGAGCTTCTCCGCATCCTGTCTAATGTTTTTCTTGAGTATCTCCAAATATTGCTCCTTCTTCATGGTTCCATCTATCTTGACCAAACTACCTGGACCACTAGCCGAAAAAGAACCCCAAAACATTAGGCTACCACCACCATGTTTCACCGTGGGTATGGTGTTCTTTGGTTTGTAAGCTTCTCCTTTCTTCCTTCAAACGTAAGAAGCATCCATATGGCCAAACAATTCAATTTTTGTTTCGTCAGTCCACAAAATACTTGAGAAAACGGACTCTGGAGAATTCACATGGGTCCTAGCAAACTTTAGACGTGCTGCAAGGTGTTTTCCGGTGTGCAATGGAGTCCTTCTTGGTCTTCTTCCTTTCAGACCATTTTCATGCAGAGTCCTTTGCAATGTTTGCCTTGATATTTTTATGCCAGAAGACTCCAGATTTTCTAAAATGTCCTTATTAGTGGTGGTTGGATTTGCATTAACACTTCTTACAATATTCCTGGTGGCTCTAGCAGACAGTTTCCTTTTTCTTCCTCTACCAATCAAGTTGTTTGTTGTGTGGTGGCTCTGGAATTATTTGATGATGCTCTGTACTGTTGCTGTAGGGACCTCAAATGTCTTGAAAATTGACTTGTAACCTAAACCATCATTATGTGAATTCACAATTTTAGTCCTAAGATCATTACTAAGCTCTTTTTTCTTCCTCATTCTAATAATTTTTATTCTTTTATTGGTTTTCAGTTGATATCATTTTAATTTCTGAAAAATGCAAAAAACGAAATGAAATTAATCAAAGGTTGTATAAAAGCATTCAAAATAAGAATCAAACAGAAAACAAACAGTCAGAAACTCGATTAATACTGAAAAAATAAGGGGGTATGATTATTTTTGAACATTGCAGATTTTATAAATAGCTGTATATTTCTTTTATTACAAGTATCCCGAGATTTTAAAATGACGAAAATGATCAGAAGAGGTTTATTAAGAATATGTATCAATATGGACGTAAACAATAAATTCTTACAAAAGTTACACCTAATAAACTCAATTTTCAAGGGGGGTATGAATAATATCGGGCACAACTGTATATATATATATAATTATTACGACAATTATTATTTTAATACCTACAGACACTAGTGTTTCATCGTTTCGGGAATCGTCAGTGTAGGGTGTTACGATTACCGTTACTCCGTAGATTCGGACCCGGCTACGAAGCCATCTCTGGCTCCATTAGCAAGCGTTAACCGCGAGAAATACAGTTGAAATTAACATTTATATAAAGCGTGAATGTTAAGACGGCCGAGAATGATCTTATAATCCTCATGATCTGCACATAACCACTATTTAATGGAAACGGCACTAGCCCTATGCGGGTTTGACCGGGTTCCTTCAAGGAAGGAAGTTCCATGCGACTATGAAATTCATAAGCGGTCCGGAGTCGCAGCATATATCTATCTATCGATCTATCTATCTATCTATCTATCTATCTATATATATATATATATATATATATATATATATATATATATATATATATATATATATATATATATATATATACATATCGTGTCTTTATCTCCCTCTACTTGTTTGTGTGCGGAACGATATCTACCAAAATACTCTGTCAATTTTTGGTCTACAGAGTTGAAACTTGATATATAGGGATTCGGACCTATGAAAAAAAAGTTATGTTTGATTTTAGTCGGTAAAAATAGGCAGCTAAACGGGCCCAAATTGGAACTTGACAGGTGTAAGTCGACTAAACGTGTACATTCCACGCATGCACAAATATACATTTGCGCATGCGTAGAACTGCTCTATAAAAATAAATACGACATCTGTATGAATTAAAACATAAAATTTACAGCAATATGCTTTTGCTTTTACTGTCTGAAAATGTACTGTATGTAAAATCAGACGTGCTAGCAGTGAGGGAAGAAGGAATAAAAAGATTATAAAAAAATAATATTATAAAAAAAAATATATTATATGCATAAATCGTTACTTACCTTATGGTAAGTAACGATTTATGCATATGATATTGATTAAATTGCTTGTGTCGAGTTATTTTTAATTTCTTTTTGAATTTCATCATAAACATTAAACGAGATGAGTTTACATTTTTTACTTAGCGCAATGAAGTGATTTTTATATTCTTTCAGGAGTGAGGAGCCAGACAAAAACGATTTTTTAAAAAATAACACAAATCAACTTTAATGCCAATCATTGGTTTGAGTTAATGAACCTTTAATAGAGTTGTTCCTGGATATGACTTTAAACTATATCAAGTGGTGAAGCTAGAGCTTGTATGCTTTGGGGAGCGTGGAGCCACCCTTTAATTGCCATTGCTCCCAGGTCCACTCTGACCCGGAGTGGTAGTACCTGTTAGGGTCCCAACTATGGGTTAAATAGAAATCGACTTGAAAAAAAAAACAAACAAAAAACAAAAAAATAAACAAAAAAACAAAAACAAAAACAAACAAATATATTCTATAAAAAATTTTTTTTTTTCAAAATCATTGGATTCGGCATTAAATAACACGAAAAGGGTTGATATGCCGTAAAACAAAAACAACCAACCAACTTTAATGGAGTGGAGTTTACAAACCGGTATTTACAGAAACATTTTCTGAAGATGAACTTTTGGATTCACTGATGAATGGAATTAAGTTGAAGTTGACAGATTTGCCCTCACATTCACAAAGTGTTGAAAGGGCAGTTAAATTAGCAACGGAAGCTTCTGAACCAGTGTATTGGTTTGAAGCAAGACATAAGCATATAATTGCAAAGGTGCTGTGTCGTCAAATGAGACCTTCTTTTGTTTGTAAGGGATCTTACGTACAGCAATTTAATGCAATATGTTAATCAAGAGGTTTGTTTTCTTTTTTGTCTTTTTTATAACTAAATAAATTACCCGTTCTTTCAATCTTTTAAAATTTTATCACTGTTTCAATTTACTAAAGGAGATTGAAAGACGAATGTCGGAGTCGCCGATGGTAATGGTGGGAGTACATTTTTTAATTCTAGTTATCTGTTTTACCTTATTCGTTTTATTTTAATAAAATAACATTTTTGGTTTCAATATTGAAATTAGTAATTTTTCTAACCAACTTATAAAGTAAATACATAAAAAAAAAACAAAGATTTTTCAATTCGTTTATGTAGATGATCTTTAATGTCATTTCCTCAAATAACGGTGCAAGTTAGAGATTTAATTTTTTGTATAATTATTCAGTATACTAATACACAACTTTTCTAGGTCTAGCCATATTGACTTAAAAAAAGTGAAAAACAAAAAAACGGACCTACCACAATGTATATGTATACATATGTATTTTTAAAAAAACTTTTGAAACCTAGTATTCCCAAATTCATGATGTTGACCATCTAAGTATCGGATACAATATCATTTATAATAATCGATATAGAATTGACTGTATAATAAGAAATACGAGCTCTGCATAAATTAAGGCTATTTAAGCATATTTTATGACCGAGCAACACCGGGCAGTAAGCTAATAATATATATATTAGAGATTACATCAGGAAGTAAAGACATTTCTGCAGGAAGTGATGTCTATCCTGATGCTGAGTTCTTTTTAGTTATCTGCGAAAATATTTTGCGAATGTTGCCATTTTTGTAGTCGAATGTTTTGTTTATGATTATCAACACATCAGCACGAGATAATAGTAGACAGGGAAAGGTTAACTGTTTGGAATATGAACGGTTTACATTTTCGTACGCAAAACACACACACACACACACATATATATATATATATATATATATATAAATATATATACAAATATAATTTAATAATTGTTTGAAAATGGCTACAGGTAATGCCGAAAATATTTGTCAATGAGGGAATTACTATTGGTCTAGTAATATCTATCTTCTTCTCTTTTCTTCTTTCTCTTCTCTTCTTTTTCTTCTTCTTCTTTCTTTCTTCTTCTTCTTCTTCTTTTTTCTTCTTCTTTCCTTTCTTTTTTCTTTCTTCTTCTTCTTCTTCTTCTTTTTTCTTCTTCTTCTTCTTCTTCTTCTTTCTTTTTTTTCTTTCTTCTTCTTCTTCTTCTTCTTCTTCTTCTTCTTTTCTCTCTCTTCTCTATATAAAATGAACTCATTTTTTTTTCCGTGTGATTTGGACCGTAATAGGATTAAAAATCAAGACATTTCATGCAAATGTACTGTGCGCAAACTGCAGCACAATATCCGAGATGTGTTATAGGCCTATTACCTCTCCACTTCCTCGATAATCTTAGATCCCTATATTTTTTCTGCTGAGAATTCACGGGCAAAATCGGTTAAAATCAATGGAAGTGGTAAAATCTTTTCTTTCTAATAAAATTCCTCCTTTCCCCGCGACCACTTAACACAATTGCCGGATCGTTCACAAGGAACAGCTACGAAGGAACACCGGTTTGAGTTTTCTTTACTTAGTAGTTGCATAAAAAACTGGAATCAACCTAATCGAAGCGTTACTTCGTAGTTGCTTAAAAAACTGGAATTAACCGAATCGAAGGGTTACTGATGCCATTTTTTTTTCGATTTTAGCTGTGTTTTTTGGTTTTGGGTTTTGGGTTTTCAGAACATTTTTTCCCATGATTTTTGCTTTTTGTTTTTCCGATTTCTTTTTTAAAAAAGTTTTACGTTTGTTGTTTTCTTTTTGTTTTGGTTTTGCCGATTTTTTAAAAAGAAGTTTAACATCGTTTTTCATTTTTTTTTTAATACATGGCTATTACTTCGCTTACACACACACACACACACACACACACACACACACACACACACACACACACACACACCTTCAAACAACGCCGGGTACCCCCCGCTAGTTGGTAATATTGTTGTTATTGTTATCATTATTATTATTAATAACTTCGCGCCTATGATTATCTTAGCTATTAGTATGATAACCATTGCAATGATCATTATTGTTGATATTGTAACTAATCTTAAAATTGCCATAATTTTTATTATTATTATTATTATTATTATTATTATTATTATTATTATTATTATTATTATCATTGTTGTTGTTGTTGTTGTTTTTATTATCATCGTTAATATTTCTATTATTATGACTATCTTGCTGGTTGATGAAACTGGTGCAATTTGGTAAATATATGTTTCCGTCTTCTAATGCGTAAATCTGAAATCCTTATAAAAAGTATAAGATGTTGATGCCCTCACTGAACCTCAATTTGTGACATTGGTGAAAGACACTGATGAAGAGACAAATTGGAATACGCATATAAAAATAATCTATATAAATAAAGCAGTAGATGTATGTATGTATGTATGTATGTATGTATGTATGCATGTATGTATGTATGTGTGTGTGTGTGTCTGTGTGTAAATATTTAACAGGTAAACTCTTAGACTACTAGTCACATGACATTGAAATTAACAGGAAATAGTAATTATACGCCAAGAATGGTTTATAACGAGTAAAACCATTGCTTGGGTCGATAAATACCGCGTGTTCATTTCAAGTGGCCGACATATTTTTGCTTCTTTCTGCGCATGCTCAAATAAAATTCATTTATTTAAATTTTATTACGTTTCCTTCGATAACAACATCGGTAGAGAACGCAGTTGGAACGCTAAATGTTTTGGTTTCGATTCCAACTGATGATAGCAAGACATTTTTAAAAAACTTTTGCTATCATGTCTTTGTATTAATAAATGCGAAAATCTACACGAATTAAAATATATTTGAACATGAATTAAAATATATTTGAACACGAATTAAAATATATTTGAACATACCAGCATTACAAAATATATTTGAACATACCAGCATTTCAGCCCGGCGTTGCCTGGTTGTTAGGATGTGTATGTTGAGCAAAAAAAAAAAAAAAAAAGAAAGGTAAATTTTTTAAACTTTGACTCCTATTATTACCCCTTAACATTTATTGTTTTGGGCTCAAATAAAGTTATTAAGTTAGATCCATGTACAAGGAAACTATATCTAAAATTTCAATTGTTTATACCCAAAATTGGCGGAGGAGTTTGGTAGAGTTCTCAAAGGTCAAATTGTTGAACTCTAACCCCTTAACAGCCAAATTTCTGGCCAAAAACCGATTACAAAGATTTTCCTAGATCTCAGTACCGTGTATATCAAATTTCGAGTCCGTAGACTGAAAATTGACAGAGTTATTGCGTAGAAAAATCTACACACACAGACACACACACAGACACGTTCACTTTTATATATATACTAGCATTTCAGCCCGGCTTTGCCCGGGTATTTGGATGTGTATGTTGAGCAAAAAAAAAAGTGGTAGTAGGAAGGCAGGCTCGAACCCGTACCGCGAAGGAGGAGGAAAAGAACGGGGGGAAAATTGACGTCTTTGCTGTTACGACCACCTCCAAACTGGAAGTGACTTATGTTTAAATCAAGGCTAGATAATCGAAAGGAGAGGATGACTTATAAAAATATCGGTGAAAAAAGTACCCCCCCCCCCTGTAGAAAAGTGCCCAGTTGAAGGTAAACATATTAATGTTTTAGCCAATTTTTCGATATTTATCGTCTGAAAGGTCGAACACTAAAACGATACTGATCTTGGTAAAATCCGTCGTCTCTGTTGAAAATGTTCGGCAGACATGCAAACATACATACATACATACATACATACATACATACATACATGCATACATTCATTTACTGGTAACTAAAGAATTTCGACCCAAACCGATTAAAAAGCTTGCCCTATCTCTGAATACCCTTTATGTAAAATTTCAAATGTTTAGACCAGAAATTGTCTGAGTAATTTGGTAGAGGCCGTAGAGGTCAAATTTTTAAAACTTTGACCCCTATTATGACCCCTTAACATTTATTGTTTTGGGGCTCAAATCAAAGTATAAAGTTAGATCAATGTCTAAGTAACCTATATCTAAAATTTCAAGTGTTTAGACCCAAAATTGTCGGAGGAGTTTGGTAGAGTTCTGAAAGGTCAAATCATTGAACTTTGACCCCTTAACAGCCAAATTTCTGGCCGAAAACGGATTACAAAGATTTTTCCAAATCTCAGTACCCTGTATATCAAATTTCGAGTCTGTAGACTAAAAATTGACAGAATTATTACGTAGGGAAATGTATACACACAGACACACAGATACACAGACACGTTCACTTTTACAGATATATAGATTAAACAAAAATATATACGTGTGCATAAATATATATGGAAACAATTTTGTGTTTCCTGTAAACATTTTACGCAAATATTATGCAAGTTTAAATCATGTAGAATATCTGCATGAAAATAATTACACGTAATAGTTAACTAAAGATGATCATCCCATGGGAAAACCGAGAAAACTAATAGGGAATTAATTAAAATGAATGTTTAAAAGAATATGCAAATTAGCTTGATCTTCTGCTAGTGAATGCATTTCCACAACTCACATATAAGAAAATTGTATTTCCTTTTTAAATAAATAGAAAAGAGGGGTTTAATATGAATATCAATACACACAAAAGAAAAAACGAATTTATAGTAGTATAGATAGATAGATAGATAGATATAGATAGATTTTACGGCAAGCGGAATCAAAATTTATTTACATATTGGGAAAATAAAACTTAAAAAAAAAATTTCTTAGTGATGTTTTGAAGTCTTTTAAGACGATAACTATCTTTTGGACAATTATGCTTTTGCCCGAAATCTCATGAACGAAGACAAAATTAAAAAAAAAAAAAAATTCATAGCAAAGCTTAATTGGGCTAAAGGCAGATTCTTGCGTTTCTTTCTTTCTTTCTTTCTTTCTTTCTTTCTTTCTTTTCCAAGTAATGCGTAAGTATTACTCCAGATTCTGAAATTGAAAATATTTATAGTCTAACCTAACCTTAATAATGTTATATTTCTTTAAATCAAACCATTACTCCTGTTCGCTTCAGATTATTTTTTTCTCCAAATAGCTTTTAGTTAACTTCTCTCTTTTTCTATACATAATTTCTCCTTTTCTTTTTTTTTTGTAAAGAAATAAGACGAAGTCATCCCTATATATATTTTCTTTTTATTAATTTATGAAATTAGATAAGCAAATATTAATTTCAAACTAAAATTCTAAAATTTTCGAATGTGTTGTGTGTTTTTTTTTTTAGAAAGATTTCCTCACACATTTACCGAATTCAAATATTTTAAAGAAAATTATGACAACACAAAATAGAGGTTTAGTTTAATACAAAATAGAAATTTTCGTAATTAATAAAATATAAATAATCATTAAATTTTGAGAAAACAAACATTAATTTGAATGAGACTTTTTATATAATTGGTCTCTCTCACTACAATACATATTTTTCTTTATTATTTTACATTGACCACAAATCGCCGTTCACATTCGAAATGCCAACTTTTATATGTTTTCGGGTATGCTGCAAACGAATATTACAGTTAATTTTGGAGCTGATAAGTAGTTTACCAGATATGAAAACATTTTTTATTCAACGTAAAAGCTAATGTAATCCCCAGCAGCCATTTTTTTCACAGACGAGGAATTAGTAATGCGTATGCGTAACGGCTTTCCGCAAACCTTCACATGTTAAGAACGGCTTTCGGAATAAACACTCTGAACCTCTCCATATTAATAACTGCTTTCGGAATAATACTCCCAACCTACCCATGTTAAGAACGTCTTCTGGAATAAACACCTATATCTCCCCATGTCAAGAAAAGGTTTCTGAATAAATACCCCGACCTCCTCACGTGAAGAACGACTTTCGGAATAAATACCTCCAACCTCCCTACGTTAAGAATATCTTTCAGAATAAACACCTCATTTTTTCTTGGGGTGTGTGTGAAAAATATTTGCTTTGTCGTCTGCTTCAGTTACACGTATGCGTATTATTAACTATTCGATTGTAAAAACAAAATGGTTGCGAGAGATTACATTAGCTTTTCCGTTGAATATCATATGTTTTCATATCTGGTAAACGACTTATCAGTCCTAAATTTAACTGTGATGTTCGTTGTTAGCATAACTGAAAACTTATAAAAGTCGACATTTATAATTAAAAAACCGACACGAGATTGAAATCACCAATGAAAGGTTGATACCAAAGCAATCATCTATAATATAAATCTAATCTGTCTGTTTAAATGTATGTATGTATGTATGTATGTATGTATGTATGTATGTATGTATGTATGTATGTATAAAACTTTCGACAGACGCGACGAATTTTCAAGAGATCGATATCATTTTGAAGCTCGACCCTTCGGACGACAAATATAGAAAAAGTGGTCCAAAACATTAATTCCTTCATCCTCAACTGGGCAGTTTTCTACAGGGAGGATCGTTTTTTTCGCTGACATTTTTTACAAGTCATTCAACCCTCGCTTCCACGACGTCGCATAAAAGGCATTATTTCGATCACCCGTGATGTCACAACCAGACCGTTTGTTTTTTTTTCACTTCTTTTTCCTCTAGCCCGTTACGGGTTCGAGCCTTCTTACTCCTATTTATTTTGTTTTTTGTTCCTCAACCAATATTCTACACACCCCCACTTTCTTTTCTACCTTCATGTCACGGGTTTAAGCCTGCCAGCCTACAACAACATTTTTATTTTGCTCAACACACACACCTCCAAACAGCCGGGCAACGCCGGGCACCCAGGCTAGTTCAAACATAAACAGAAGTTCTCTTGTCCGTTATATTTAAATGAAATTCAATAAAATTTGAATTTACTCCAAAACAATAAATTTTATAAAGTTTATGTTCATCCACCCTAACCCGACGGTAGACGTGCCAAGCGGCAGTTGCCAAATCATTACAGTATTGTAAGTACACTTGTATTCCTTTAACATGATATTTCGAAATCATCCTACAACAAAACTTTACATTATTAATATTATATTATGACATTACTTTATGTAACCGTTAGAACGGTTAAAAAAGAGAGATAGGTTTAACAAAGCGTAAGTCTGCAATAAATGGTTTATCTATCAAACAAAATGCTGCTGTTATTGGGAACTGAAAGTTTGATTCGATCCCGAATTTTTTTTCCGTTTAAATTGTGATATGAAAATCCAGCACTTTTGCAATACAGCGTGGTAACCATGTTTTTGGTTTTCAGTTTTGGGAATATTATTATGAAGACATTTATTTGTATGATCAGTCAGCAGCACTTTTCTCAAATCACCTCCTTTTCATTGACTCTGGTTCAATAACATTGCACAAATTACCATGTGGCCAGACGGTACATTCAATTCGTTATCTAATGACTAAGGTTTTCTCAGATATTGCTAAATATTTCCGCAGTGTTGGATGGCTTTATGAAAGAACAATCTTAACCCCTAGAAATGATGCTGTTGATATGATCAATTATAATGTTTTGCAAGAGTTATCGATCCAGTGATTGTGTTATTGATGAATATCAGGCAGTAAAATTTCCTGTAGAATTCACTATAACCGCCTGGAATGTCACATCACAACCTGATATTGGAGGAAGAAACTCCAGTTATATTATTAAGAAATCTTGATCCAACTAAACTGTGTAATGATACACGGTTAGCAATAAAATCTTTGAAAACTAATGTTCTGGAAGCCATGATAATAACTGTAAATTTTAAAGGTGAAACAGTGTTAATTCCTCAAATTCCCCTTATTCCTTCTGACATACCATTTCAGTTTAAGCATTTACAATTCCCAATAAAAATAGTTTTGCCATGTCTATAAATAAAGCTCAAGATGTAAGCCTCAAAGTTGTTGGACTTGATCTCGCTTTTCTCAAAGACAGTTGTATGTTGGTTGCTCACGCATTAGAATTCCTGAAAAAACTCTATATTTACACACCTGTTAGAGGTCACACCCAAAATGTACAGGCTCTTCAAAATTAAGACTATAGGTACCAGTGTTTAGATATGCACTGGTTGAAACTAAATTTTAATTATTTCATTAACAGACTAGATTATTAATTTCATCTTTATATACATTGTACATAATTAAACAAAAGGAGATTTAACAGTTTTCAGATATGCACTATAAAATAAATATTGCAATCCTTACGTCATATTTCGAAAGAAGAAGGATTAAAAGATAAAAGATTAAACTAGAAAATCGGATTAGGGTTACTGGCGAGACCTCTATAAAATAAAACGCTCCTACTGCTTCTACCTCATGGGGGATGTGGAAAAAAAAGTCATTATGAATTAATGTTTCGTTAAGTCAATAAAATAATTATATATAAGGACGGAATATTCAAATATATCAAATATAACCCGGCAATGCTGGGTACTTCAGCTAGTAAGAAAATAAAAATAAAATAAAATTCCGAGTTGTCTCTGAAATCATTCTATCGTTGTTCACCAGAATTTTAGGAACACTATCAATAAATAAATAAATAAATAAATAATGTAAAACTATTTATTTGTGCATTCTCTCTTTTCTTTCTCTCTCTCTCTCTCTCTCTCTCTCTCTATATATATATATATATATATATATATATATATATATATATATATATATATATACATACACGCACACGCACATATATATGTATGTGTTTGTCTGCTTCTCTGTGTGTGTATTATAAATATTATATCTATATAATAATTAGGGATGGGACTGTTCCAATATTTTCGCGATTCCGATACAATTACCGATTCGGTGCTAAATTCTCGAAATACCGATTCCGATACAAATACCAATTCCAATTCCAATACAGATTCCGATACAAATAGCGATTCGTTATAATCTCTAATTATTTAACTATAAGATTGGTATTTTCCCCCGATTTTCGTAAAAACACATGTTTAATATGCAAATATTTGCCTAGACGTCAAATACACTTGTAGAGTGTGATGTATCGATTTTAGTTTTACTGGTATTTTAAATATTTATTATTTTTATCATTATGGAAGATTTTACTTTAAACAAAATCAAATAAAAAAGACAATTCAAAGAATCGATTTGGCATCGGAAAATAGGCATCAATTTTACTGATTGCGATACCGATACCCTAAATCTTCCGATTTTTCTGATTTCCGATTCAAATTTCCATTAATCGTCCCAACACGAATTATAATATATATATATATATATATATATATATATATATATATATATATATATATATATATATATAGTCCTGCTCAAAATCATAAGATCACTTAAGAAAGTAAGCGTTTACGCATATTATCGAATTTTTAATCAAACAAATGGTTATATAATATATATCTATATACTACATATATATTACATTATATATATATATATATATATATATATATATATATATATAGAGTGAGAGAGAGAGAGAGATATGCTACTTATACATTTTACATTGTTTAGATATGTATATATACTACATATATATTACATTACATGTATGTATATATATATATATATATATATATATATATATATATATATATATATATATATATATATATTTAATTAGCTCCAGATCAATTTGTAAGAAAGAATGAAATTTTATGGCGATTTGTATCAAAATAAAAAAAAAAAACGATAGTCATTCAAATAGACTTAATTTTAATCTATTTATTTCTATCAAGACATATAAATACAGATTAAAAAATTATGAGGCAGTTTTTTTTAAACATTGTTAATCTGCATTGTTACATTTAAAATTCCATTCAAATTAATCCATGTAAGTTCGTATCCTTATGCACATACCTACACAGATTTTATGCGTATTTTCTTGCTGTATATCGGGCATATGTTCTTTCACTGTACAGTTAATTGGCGTGGCAACCACAATAGCTGCAACTGAGAACCTTACCGATAGGTCATGAAGCCTAGCTTTAAATGCAGGGATACTTGACCGCAAAAATACATGTATACATGTTATTTTTTGTTACTGCTTTTTATATATTTATAATACACACACACACACACACACACACTTCATTTAATCACATAAATTAATATACGAAAGTATAAATTTATGCGTGAACTTTAAGTATTTACTTCAACAGTGCTCAATACGTAAGTAGAACTAAGTAGTAAATTAACAGTTGCCATATATATTTTATAACTTACTCTATATACATATATATATATATATATATATATATATATATATATATATATATATATATATATAATGAAACATATTGTTGTTAAAGTCGCTGGCAAAGTGGTTGGATCACTCTATCGCCCCAGAAGCACTCTTTAGTCTGCATAAGTACGTCCCAAAATAGAGTGCTGTTGCCACATCTGGGCAGGAGCTGCTTGACACGCACTATCCAGTTTTGATAGAGTTCGAAAACCGGCTTCGAAACTTAGCAGGCGATGCCCTTTTCTCTTCCCTGCAATCTCTTTCTCACAGAAGAGAAGTTCCGAGTCTGTCCCTGCTCTGCTGTTATTTTCATGGCAAGTTGCTTAACTGAATTCCAATTTATGCACCCCCCTTTCCAAACTTTCACAAAAAACACTCGGCTAGCTACAACCACTATATACAATTTCTCCACTCTCTATCTGTGCCTACGTCTAAACGCAGGTTCCATGAACAAAGCTTATTTCTCAGAACTGCTCGCGTGTGGGACATTGTTCCACTTGTCTGTTTCGAGGTTGAATACAACATATTAGCCTTCAAATCCAACGTAAACAAGTTCTGATTGAGCCCTCCCCATAAATAATCAAATTCTACCCAATTTGAACCATTAACGATTACTACTCTACCACCTTACTCGAGTGGCTTTCGGGCATAGATAAGTGGTGATAAGTATCACACACACACACACACACACACACACATAGGAAAAGGGGGGTTAAAGAAGTATTGAAGGGTTCTTTAAATGTAGACCTATCAATATATGTGAAGCTTAACAGGTGTGTTAGAGCTTAAATATAATAATAGCAATATAGACAAGACTAAGCGATATATTAGTATATATAGATTTATTTGCCGATGTAATATATATATATATATATAAATAAGTATTCCTAAATAAGTATTCAGGAGATAAAATCCATATGAATTAAAACGAGCTTATAAAGTGTGCTCAACAAAAAAGAGCCAAATAAATTATATTATTTTATTTATATAGACAAGGTTTGCATACTCGTTACACAATGTTTCGGAGCGAATTGAATTATATAATATAATCATTCCTCATCAAGCGAGAGAAATAAAATTTATGTCTGTTATTCAGAGCATCTTGTCTTTAAATGAGACAGCGAAATATATATATATATATATATATATATATATATATATATATATATATATATATATATATATATTTTATTAAAAAATAAAATATTTAAATGCTAACTTGGAGTGGGAAGGAGTGATGTCTATAGTGACATTTAAAGCTTAAAAATAGATGGCGGTGTGGAGAAAGTGGACGCCAAAACTTAATAATGAGAAGAAAGAAGAAAGAGGAGATAGAAGAAAGAGAGAGAGGGGGGGGGGGAAAGAAAATGAAAAAGAAAAACGAGGAATAAAAAAAACTATATATATTTCGCTCATTTAAGGACAAGATAACAAGCATGAATTTATTTCCCTCGCTAGATGAGGAACGATTGGTTTTTTAATAATTCAATTCGCTCCGAAACATAAGCATGTTTAGTGTAGCGAGTATGTAACACTTGTCTATATAAATAATAATAAAATTATATATATATATATATATAATGAAATTATTAAAAAATCAACGAATGAAATTATTAAAAAATCAACGAATGAAATTATTAAAAAATCAACGTTTCGTCCTTGTTTCAGAGGACATCTTCAGGATAATTGAAATAAAAATGTGAGAAAAGAAAAAAAAGAAACGATCTATGACTTTTTCTTTTCTCACATTTTTATTTCAATTATCCTGAAGATGTCCTCTGAAACAAGGACGAAACGTTGATTTTTTAATAATTTCATTCGGTTTTTTCTATTTTTTCTTTAAACACACACACACACACACACACATATATATATATATATATATATATATATATATATATATATATATATATATTTCGAATCCCGCTAGATTCAGCCACTCCGATGAGTCGTAGACGACGAAACACGTGTCAGTGGATAATTATATTTTAAATATATATATATATATATATATATATATATATATATATTGAGAAGTGATATACAAACTGCCGTTAACGCATTAAGCAATGCTCTTTGTGCAAACAAATCGAGCTTAGGCATTTGGACAGTGTCAAACATCGTTAATTTACCACCCGTACAGTAGCAGAAGGATAGCGTAATGGTAAGGAGCCTTGATTGTCGTTTGGGCGTTCGGGTTTCGATCCATGCTTGAGTTAGTTGCCTGTCTAGCCGCACCGATGAGCTGCGAAACAGTACTGTATGTGGATGGCTATAAATATATATGACATGATAGGTATAAGAGCATATCACACCTGGCCCAATTGTTTTTTCTTTATTACATCAGCATATAAATGGATTACCAATATTTGGCGTTGTCTTGTCTATAATAGTTATATATATATATATATATATATATATATATATATATATATAATGATATTATATATATAGATATATAATGATATTATATATATATATATATATATATATATATATATATATATATATATATATATAAGAGTAGGTGGTATATTGCTTGAAGCATTGTTGGTAAAAGAATATATTGAAGTTTTAAAAGCCAAAAACCATGCGAAAAAGACCGGGACCATGAGAGTAAAGAAAAGAAAAACAAATAAATAGACGGGTATGTTTGAGTAGAGAAATGTCTAACTGTTTATTCATGTATCATTCATCACCTCGTTATATAGTTAATTGATAACCAAGTTGCTGGTATGTCCGGTGTATATAAAGTCTGTTGGTGGTATGGAACTTTGATTAATTTCGGGAGAAAGGTACCTCCCCTTTTCAAAAAAGAAAACAAAAGTATAAACTGTATCATATTTCCACCCCTCTCTCTCTCTCCCCTCTCTCTCTCTCTCTCTCTCTCTCTCTCTCTATATATATATATATATATATATATGTAAATGATATTGTTTATACTTGAACACATACTGATGATAAACAGTATCATATATATATATATATATATATATATATATATATATATTTAAAATAGAATTATCCACTGACACGTGTTTCGTCGTCCACGACTCATCAGAGTGGCTGAATTATATGTCGCTCCCCATTAAAAGGGGGTACTAGATTGGTCAATGGGGAAATTATTCCCAACAAGCATTTAGGTAAAAATGCACTTTCGTATAAATACTTGAATTCATTCAAGAAAGTATCGCTAAACAAAAACAAATAAAAACATATATATATATATATATATATATATATATATATATATATATATATATGATACTGTTTACACCGACTTATTTATCATTATATGCTATCTTTTAAGATGTATCTTTTTTATATCGATCTTTAATCAACATTGTTTTTCTTATTGAATGCAGATGACCTTTTATCGATTCGACCAAAAGCGATCGTCTTCTTTCCGATATGGCATTCGCTCTCACGCCATAAGATTGCAATAACGTCTGACTATTTTATTCATACTAGTTTTAACGTGCAGTTATTATTTCAGATCTTAAATTTCAAACGCTACTTTATAGCTACATGTCCAATGCTTGGTATCAAACGACATAATTTTATTTCGACATCTTGGAAATGACGATTGGTAATACATACATGTGTGTGTGTGTGTGTGTGTGTGCGCGTTTGGAATTCTCATACATGGTAAGTCACGGGAAACGGATGTTTTTAAGGAAAACAAAATAATGTACATAAAAACAGGAATATGAGGGCAATAAACTGAAGAGAAAAGCAATTCAAAATCAATAATTTAAACAAAATTTGACGTCAAATATAAACAAATAACAACAAACTAAATTACATCTTAAGCAGGTTTAAAGAGCCGTTCGTCACTCCCTATCCCTTACTCAACGAGAGCAGGGAGCGTTATAAAAAAACATCCGTTTCCCGTGACTCACCCTGTATAATACTATTCGGTACGCAGAATGATCAGATAAGAACACAAAATTGGATTTATAAGACC
Organism: Euprymna scolopes; assembly: GCF_053919585.1. Lineage (NCBI taxonomy): Eukaryota > Metazoa > Mollusca > Cephalopoda > Sepiida > Sepiolidae > Euprymna > Euprymna scolopes. The sequence goes on along the minus strand of NC_136504.1, from coordinate 98,647,621 downwards.
GTAAAATCCAACCCTGATCCCCCTTCGCAGTGGATAATGGCGTTATCTCTCCACGGGCCTAGGGAGCCTTGTCTGCATAGCGGTTTCAATCCTACCAGCGTCCATAAAAACGTGGAAGGCAGTAATACTGTTAAAAGAGCATTCCTATCCCGTCGCAGTTAATCACCTGAAGAAAGCCAGAGGATGAGTTGGCCGAAACGTGGTGAAGCAACGCCAATTATCAGATGAGGATAATAGTCCGCAAAAAAATCAATACACAGACGAGTAATAATTTGAATTATTCCATTCTTCTCACCTTCAGTATTCAGTTCTCTCCCACTGCAAGAACTGTGAGGCATTCCCCGGTAAGGACATCTCAGGCGATTAGCAATAATAATAAACTAACCCCTTCTCAAAGAGGGTGGACTTCTTAGAACTGCATAGAACTAAGATAGCACCGCAATCAACAGGGATCAGTAGAGAAATTCTCTAATTTTGTGAGAATAAAAATCCTGGGCCAACTCACAACGTTTCGCTGGTGTAACTTCCGACCTTATCCACGTGCGTCTAACTCGGCAATCTTTATATCGAACTCTTCTACTCTGTAATTTCTGACGGAATTAGAACAAACTACTCCCATGATGGCTGAAAGGCAAGTTGAGATAAGATGAGAAAGTTTGATTTTATCTCGTTTTTTTCCCCCACGTTAGTTGCTCCATCAAGTATTTGGAGTATCGTCTATTCTATTATATTCGTTTCTCTTTCAGTTGAAATAGCATTATCGCCGGACTGTCAGCCTGTAATACTATAGTCGACTTGCGGCCGTTAAGGAAGGAAATAGAAAAACAAACACCAACTACAAAATAGAAAATAGATTTATCAATAGACAATGGACATGGATTTGTTCTTACCAGCAAAAAGGAGGGGTAAGGAGTAAGCTCACTTATCGATAAAAAAAAAACTCTTCACGATTGGTTATAGTTCGAAAGATAAAACTTACCGATTTTAAAACAGGAAGACAGCGTAATCACACTCTCGTTACTTACCTAAAAAATAAAACATGAAACAGATTAGTATTTTTATTGCCTTTTTTGGTGCTTATGTAGTATTGGTCACAAGTGAAAATTTCATTACAAATAAAAACTCTTTAATTTAATTACATATGCAAAATAATTAATCTCACCAAAAATTAGGAACAAATTATATATATATATATATATATATATATATATATATATATATATATATATATATAATAAATTCCACAGCCAAACAACGTCGCAGCCCACAAGAGCCATGACAGTCAAAGACCGGAAGTCCAAGACTTGAGTTTCGCCCTCATTTGGGCTCATCAGGGAGACACATCCGAACTCAGGATTCGAAACCCGAGCCTCTTGCATGCAAGGCAAGCACTCTACCAACTGAGCAAACGCTCTGCACACAAAAATTTCAATTAACCAACACAGATCAAGCAAACCGCGCCGAAATCCGACTGTGAAATGAACCTACTATATATATATAGTAATCCACATGCAGCGCTGTTTCGCTGTATCATAACTCATCAGAGCGGCTAGACTAGCACCTTTCCCTAATTGCACCTTTCCCTAATTTCCGCGATAGTTGTAGGTTCAATTCCCGGTTAGGGAATTGAACCTACAAATATCGCGTTCATACTCGGCAGTTATAACCAGCAGCCCATGAGATCGGTGCTCGCAGATGACCTCAACGAATGTCCATTTAAATAAACACACGCCCACCGCTTTTACATATAAATACACACATACGCATATACGTATATACATATGCTCATGCATACGTAAATATATATATAATCAATTTTTTATTTAAATATTTTTACGTGCATAAAATCCTCTCTCTCTCTTTCTCTCTCTCTCTCTCTCTCTCTCTCTCTCTATATATATATATATATATATATGCATATATGCATATATATACGTACATATACATCTATACATACACATATATCTATATAAATACATAAATATTTATACATACATGTATATATATGTGTGTGTGTGTGTGTATATATATACGTGCATATTTATGTTTATATAAATATGTATGTATATGTAAATATGTATATAAATATGTATAAATATGTATATAAATATGTATAAATATGTATATAAATATATAAATATGTATATAAATATGTATGTATATATATATATATATATACATACATATTTATACATATTTATATACATGGACTACTTCGTTTGGTCACACGTCGGGAACATCACCAACGTGACCCCCCACCACACCAAAGCCAGCCTGATCGCAGAGCTTCCGCCAGCGCTTGTAGAAAATGCATGCTCCCAGTTCCGGACCTGTATCAAGTCGGTGATTGAGGCTGAAGGTAGCAACATTGAATAGATATCAGTTTTACTACATAATCAAGTCACCTGAATTGCTTTTTTTTAAATAAAAGTTTTAAAATAAAGTTGTAGTTTTGTTTTCTTTAGGGTGACACTTTTATCGTTCGACCCTATATATATATATATATATATATATATATATATATATATATATATATATATATATATATATATATATATATAATGATATGACGTCATCAATGACGTCGTTGTGAACAAGCAAACAAACAAGCAAGTAAGCAAACAGGAAGACGAATTTATATATTATAAGTTAAGTTATAGAAATATATTTATGGCAATAACGCTACACAGAGGCTTCCACGTTTCACCCCAGCAGAGAATCATTAGAAATTACGATTCTGTACGGGGAGGAAACGTGGAGACCTCTGTGTAGCTTTATTGCCATAAATATATTTTCACAATATACTACCCAGCTATATACACCTATTGAGCACTGTTGAAAAGAAATACTTACACTGATACGTAAAATACCGTATATTTCGGCATATAAGATAACCCTTAAAGTTAAAAAATCATCTTTAAAAATCAATATTTCATAAGATACCGTCTGTTGAAATCTCGAGCCTAGGCTAAACAAACATGGTTTCGTGATTTAGCAATCGTCTTATACAACCGATATATGATAAATTTAGTAAAATTTTGTACCTCGTCCTATCCGACGATCGCCTTATACGCCGAAATATACGGTAATTATATATATATATATATATATATATATATATATATATATATATATATATATATATATATATGGTTGGTTGGTTGATCGTTTTTGTTTTACGGCATATCAACCTTTTCAGGTTATTTAATGCCGAATTCAGTTATTTTGAAGAAAAAGTTTTTAATAGAATATATATATATATATATTTTTTATTTCAAGTCGGTTTCTATGAAACCCATAGTTGGGACCCTAACAGGTACTACCACTCCGGGTCAGAGTGGGCCTGGGAGCAATGGCAATTAAGGAGTGGCTCCACACTCCCGAAAGCCCACAAGCTGGGGCCTCACCATCGGATATAGTTTTTAAGGTCATATCCAGGACCTATATATATATATATATATATATATATATATATATGGACTTGGTCGACTTTCTTTGATTATAGTCCAGCAAACTTAAACCAACTTTAAGACTGTAGGCTGTGTCCGTACCTGGCCTAGCAATAGAATGTAATAACCAATCTTCTTTAAAGCGTGAAAATATATTAGTTCCAGAAAACGTTTGGGAAAGTGCCACATTTTTAGAAACTCTGCCGAAAGGTTAGCGACTTTATTTCCTTTCCACATACAAACCGACAATACTAAAAAATTAATAGTAAATTATTTCAGAAACTTTCTGTATTGCACGTATGCTGATAACGAAGACTTCAGAAATATTATTTCGTATAATTCTGTAATAAGTTATATAGTGGCGTTTATGAAAAAAAATATTCATTTGTTATACATATGTACATATGTTTCACACTTTTCCGGGAATCATCAGTGTGGACGATAACTGTTCTGCTGGTCACACGATTCAAAACCCCAGACCCAGAATATATGAACTCCTCGAACCGAACAACCACGATGAAAGAAGGGAATTATGGTCTATTTATGTCTATGCAAGCAGACATATCTAGAAGGCATTGTTCAATGACCCGATTCACAAAACTTTACATTATGCATAAATTTGGTAATCTAATTATTATCCTGTCCCTCTGTTTTATGTATGTATGTATGTATGTATGTATGTATGTATTTATTGTCAGGTCATGTCATATGCTACTGGTACCATGTAACCCAGTACTACCTGCCTCATGGTCGGGTCACCGGCGACTAAACTGGTTCCCCCACCAGAATTGTTTAGTGAGGAGGGCGGCTAGTCTCCCTGAAGGATTAAAAACAAGACCTTCCAAAGGGCGAATGAACTCTTTTTCTGGGTCAACGGCCAACTAGCCCCGTGTATATTTGTGTGTGTGTATATGTGTATTGGGGTAGAGAGGGCTCCCGTAAGCCGTGGTGAAGGAAACCTTTCTAGGAGAAGCAAATCTCTGATTTAAAAAACCATAAAGCGGGAGACCAGTACCCGCATTAAGCTGGTCTGCAGTTTAATTTGCTGCTGGCTATCTTGCTCTTGCTTGTTGCTGGATCTCAACATTTTGAACCGAGAGAGAGACTTAGCTGTCGTACAAAGCTAAGACTCTGTAACATCATATTTGTATAGATACTCCCTCAGGCATTTGGGCTCATGGATTATAAATGTCTGAGGGAGTGGCACTCGTCTGACAAGACGTTGCAATCATCATGTATGTATTGGTTTCCTACATGTAAATCCAATGAAGCTGGAAATGTAATTCCTTTACTAATGTTACTTGCTTTGTCAATGGCAAGACACGGGTAAGCTTGTATATATATAATTTTATGTACATGAAATAGTAAATACTAGCAGAATCCGTGGAAATTCCACGGAATGAGAAATATATTTAATCAACAAATATGTTTTGCTACAGCTGATATTTTTTTTGGGATAGCGCAAACATTAGTTTTTGAACAACAACAACAAAAAACCCTAATATGCAGCAAATTAGAGTTTATCAACACGAAATTTCTACGAAAATAGTGTCCATTGTATTTTAAATATAAAACTGACTCAAATGAGATATATTAATAAGTACTTATAAATACTCAGAAAATAATATTGTGCTACATAGTTCAATACAAATAATAAAATCACATTGTAAGCGATAATCTTTTATTTACTATTTCAGTCCAACACTTCTTGGCAAACAATGTTTTTTTTTTGTTTTTTTTGCTCTGTTTCTTTTTCGAATGATATACGTAAAGTTACGCCACCCTTTCTTTAACGAAGAACTGCTGCATGGCGTAATTAGTAGGAATCCTTTTCTCAAACCATTACAATAATTATAATATATTATGATGATATTTAAAAAACAGACTACATCAAAAGGCGGTCACTCATATTTATATCCTGGCGTGCTTGTTTGGCCTTTTTGAAGACAAATTTCGCGAAGTTGGCCTTCTTTTGAAGGCGATTTGGCCTTCAAAAATTGCATTTAGCCTTTTTTAAAGTGCAAGGCACGGACTAGCGAAGTAAGTAATATAATAATTTATTATTATTATCATTATCATTATTATCATTATTATTATTATTATTATTATTATCATTATTATTATTATATTAATATTATATTATTATATTATATTATTATTATTATATTATATTATTATTATATTATATTATTATTATATTATAATTATATTATTACATTATTATTAATATTATTATTATTATAATATTATTATGATATTATTATAGTATATTATTATTATTATTATATTATTATTATTATAAATAATATATTATTTTATTATTATATTCTTCTTCTTCTTCTTCTTCTTCTTCTTATTATTATTATTATTCTTCTTCTTCTTATTATTATTATTATTATTATTATACATAATAGTAACTTATATTAAAAATATATTACAAATACATATGAATAAAGACTGCGTCTCGTAAAAAAAGCGCGTCTTAATATTAATTAAGTCTTAATGTTAATTAGTCTTAATATGCGTCCAAGGGAGTAAAAACCCTCTCTTAGCCAAATAAAGTTGGATACAGCATTGGTGTTGCCATGCTAAAAAAAAAAAAAAAAAATCAATAGATGCAAATTTCAAATGCTACGATACATAATAATGATGATGATGATGATGATGATGATGATGATGATGAAATAATAATAATAATAATAATAATAATAATAAGAAGAAGAAGAAGAGCACTAGGAACAATTCCGAAAAACTTTGAAAAAAGAATGGGAGAAATTGGAACCAAAGGAATGACCGGAAAAATACAACGAACCACAATAATGAAAACAGCTGAAATATTAAGGAATATCCTTGAATGTGGAGACTAACACATATGAGCAGCAAGCGCGGACCAGACAAACTGCAGCAGAGGTAAAACATGAAACGCCACATGGAACCAAGTACATTGAAGCCGCATATCTATAAGTTCTATAACCCCACCACCATCCATTACCACATCACTGAACCCCACCCCTTTAAAAAAAAGAAAAAAAGAAAAAAGCGAGACCAAACAGCCAAGTAGAGTCAAGGAGGAAGGAAAGACTGAGGAGAGAGCACTGACCAGACCTGAGCCAAATAAGTGCGAAGAAAACTGGGACCTTGGAGATGCTTATTGCTAAATTTCAGTGAAGATCAATAGCCGCTGCCAACGAGAAATCAATGGCAAGCAGCTGTTGCGATAATGCAAATTTATTTGCCAATACTATCAAAAGAGGTGGAGCGTACTGGAAATCTGGGAAGACTTGTTGTCACTCAGCTTACAGGGAACAAAACAGGCTGTTTTGAAGGAGAGATCTTTGATAACTTGTGTGAAAGCTCCCTGTGAGCCAATACATACATACATACATACATAGTAGCTTCCTTCAGTCTTGACAGACTATGGTGGTGTCTTCCTTCAGTCTTAACAGATTATGTATACTCACTATAAGGGTGCCTGCACGTGGAATATTTTTGGCAAGAGTTGCGTAATCTCCAACCATACTTCTCATGGGTCGGCAGTGTTAAATACTTGTGGCAAGTTGAGGTTTAGGACGACTAGATACAATGCCGAGATAAACGGAGAGCACATACAGCGCCTAGAATTCCAAAATGGTCACCCATCTGGTAATGGTTAAGCTCCAAAGGACTTAACTTCGGTGATCTGACGAGAACCGGTGTGTCAACGTGATTATGGCGTACATACAGTCACACATACATAACACATACATAATGATGATTGCAACGTCTTGTGAGACGAGTGCCACTCCCTCAGACATTTAAAATCCATGAGCCCAAATGCCTGAGGGAGTATCTATACAAATATGATGTTACAGAGTCTTAGCTTTGTACGACAGCTAAGTCTCTCTCTCGGTTCAAAATGTTGAGATCCAGCAACAAGCAAGAGCAAGATAGCCAGCAACAAATTAAACTGCAGACCAGCTTAATGCGGGTAATGGTCTTCCGCTTTATGGTTTTTTTAAATCAGAGATTTGCTTCTCCTAGAAAGGTTGCCTTCACCACGGCTTACGGGAGCCCTCTCCATCCCAATACACACACACACACACACACACACACACACACACACACACACACACACACACACACACACACACAAATATACACATACATAATACATACATACATACATACATACATACAGACAACTTTGCTGTAGCTAAATACTACATTGTAAAGTAAGTGGCTATATTGGAATAGAGGTTAAGCAAAAGCATACAGGAAACAGATTGAAATTGAAACAGCTGAATGGACAGAGTGAGAGATAAGTACCGACTGGGGAAAGAAGGACACGCGCTGATTAGATTTATGCAGAAAAAAAAAAAGCGATGCATATTTGTCCAAAAAATAAACACCGGAAAGCAATAAATCATACAAAATAAAGGAAAACTTAATCGAACTGATCGCATTCTTTCCTCGAAATACAATGCAATAACAGTAAAAGTATGCAATTTATAGTGAGTCAATGATTCCGCAATAACCATATGTGGAGGTAACCCCACATATAAGACCTTGGTCAGTGTAGGGGCAACCCTTCATACCAATTGTCACCATCCAGCTCCCCTACTCCCCGGGGAGTTGGTCCCCATTTCCCCTTCACTCCTCACATTAAAAATCGGCCTTGTGCCTAATTTGCTCGGTGGGGGAGCAAATAAATACCTGACAACGATGACGACACGCGTATATTATGGTTTCTACACGCATCGGTATGTGAAAGTATAACACTGTTAACGACTACAAACGTTTTGTTTATCTCTGGTATTATTTTGTAAATAATGCCCGAGCAACGCCGGTTAGCCATTTCAGTTTTAAATAAAACTAATGATATTCAATTGAACACTGAGCCGTACAGATAAGTAGACATTTTGATCGACGTTAAGCCGAACGTAACTTGAGGTACACCATCACTCCGCTCCCCCCCCTCTGCTTACGGCGGCAACGGTGGCGATGCTCGGAATGAAAGCAAAAAGTCGAAACATTTGATCAAGATTTCTACATGCAAGAAATGGAGTCATGATTGAATAAACACGAGTCAATGGCCGCCGGCAAACGAACGGAATTACCGCCCCTTTCTGTTTTTCATTTTGCCAGCTTCCTTCCGAAAAGTAGACGATGACTAACATTGCTGCTTTAGCTTAACTGCGTTTCAATGCTAGCAATGGCGGACGGGCGATTTAAAAGAACCCGGATGCCAATTGATACACTCATATAATTTCGTTTTTAATCGCTATAGACAGGATTTTATTTCAATATCGTGGCATTTATTATCATACACAACAAGCCGAAAAAGTGGTAAAGAAACAACTATATAATAAATAAATGTTACCAAAGGAAAGATAAGTTTCATTTTCTACCTACCTGGATAAGTATTTTGTGATTTAACTTATTTTAATGTGTTTATTATTAAATGTCACAGTGACATTTATTGAGTGAATTTCTATCAGTATTTTTTTGTTCTCAAGTTTTGAGCGATTATCGAGATTTCCCAGATTACCGTCGCATGTCGGCCATCTTGTCGTCGTTCTAACTTAGCAACTTTATACTACTTGTGTTTCGAATTAAATAAACGCTTTAAAATAAGTTAAAACACAAAAACTTATCCAGGTAGATAGAAAAGTAACTTACATTGCCTTTGGTAATATTTATTTGTCATATAGTTTTTTTTCTTTAGAAAATTTTCGGTTTGCTGTCTATAGTAATAAATGGCCAAATAGCGTGATGGCGGAAGCAATGTATTTATAAATTATATGGATTTCTTTCATCGTATCTTATTATTTATTTATTTACTCACTAGGAGTAGTCACACAAGCCATCATCAAAGATTGCTTTTTGAGAACTACTTGTGGTGTTCCCTAGAGTCTCAGTGACAACAAGTCTCCCCAGATGTCCAGTATTCTCCACCTCGTTCGATAATCTTTGCAAAAGAATTTGCGCTATCGCAACAGCAACTTACCATTGATTTCTCGTTGGTGACGACCATTAGTCTTGACTGGAATTTAGGTGGCAATAAGCCTCCCCAAGGTCTCAGTCTTTTTTGCACTCATCCAGCGGAGGTCTGGCTAGTGCTTTCTCCCCTCAGTCTTTACACCCTTCTTGACCCTCATTATTTGGTGTGGTGTCCATTTATGGTGACACTCACAGAGGAAGAAAACAGAAAGAGGGGGACGGTATTTTTCAGTTATACAGTTTTCATGATTCCATGTGATGCTCCTTTGTGTTTGGCATCTTTTTTTTTTTTTTTTTACATAGGCATCACCACATTATCAAGGCCAAGAGGCCACTCAAGGATAAGGGTTAAAGAGTGTACAGTAGAAATTGGACATTATAGTAATCATTAGTAATGAAAATTTGGTAAAGTTGATAACTTATATGGAACGGCTCATCAAGAACTTATTTACGTTAGACTTGAACACAACCATATTGTAGTCAGCCGGAAAGCAGGAAAACAAAAGACAATTCCACAGGCGTGCAGTTCTAAGAAAAAAGCTTTGTTCATGGAATCTACGTTTAGGTTTAGGCACAGATAAAGAGTGGGGGAAATTATTGATAGTGGTTACAGCTAGACGAGTGTTTCTTGTGAAAGTTTGGCGAGGGGGGACCATAGATTGAAGCTCATTCGAACACTTTCTATGAAAATAACGATACATCAGAGACAAACTCGCAACATCTCTTCTGTGAAATAAAGGTTGCAAGGAAGAGAAAAGGACATCTCCTACGAGGCTACGAAGTCTATTTTGAACTCTATCAAGGCAGGCCAAGTCCTTTCTAGCAGCTCCTGCCCAGATGTGGCAACAGTATTCCATCCTTGGACGTACCTGGCTCTTATATAGATAGAGAATAGCATCAGCAGTGAGATATCTACTGGACTGATAGAAAGATCCCACCATTTTTCCAGCGGCCTTGGCAACAGATTTGATGTACGTGTTCCATTTAAGATCAGGAGTAATGGTCAAGCCAAGAAGTTTGTCAAAACTTGAGGCCTCCTGAAGACGAGAGCCATTCATTTCAATTGATGTCAGATGTGGATCAGAATGTTGATGATGTAAAGAGAGAAGCTTGGTTTTAGATGCATTAAAAGTAACCAGCCATTCTTTACCCCATTGTACTACGTGCTCAAGATCAGAGGAGAGAGAATTGGAGAGAACTTAGTCGTTTACTGTCTTAGATGTGCTACCATAAATGGTAGTGTCGTCAGCATAGATGTCTACAAATGACGTTAGGATGTGATTTGGAAGATCATTAATGTAGATCAGGAAAAGAGTTGGGCCCAGGATGGACCCTTGAGGGACACCGGCATTAATACTGTGAGCTTCTGATTTTTGCCCCTCAACTACTACTCTTATGAACCTATCAGAAAGAAATGATTTAATAATTGAGAAGACATTTCCAGCAATACCATAGCTAGAGATCTTATGAAGTAAACCTTTATGCCATACCCTATCAAAGGCCTTAGATATGTCAAGAGCAATTGCCCTAGAAAGGTTGCCTCCGTCGAGAGATTTGCTAATCCTATGAGATATAACTGTAAGCATATCTGCTGTAGATCTAGCAGAATGGAAACCATATTGAGTGTCACTAAGAAGGTTATTTTTGTTGAGATGGTTGATTACTTCTGTATTTAACACAGATTCCAGCAACTTACTCATGACGCACAGGAGACTTATTGGCCTGTACTGAGAGGGGGATGAGCGATCACCTGAATTCTTAAATACAGGGCATACTGATGAAATTTTCCAGGGAGATGGGAAACTATTCTCCTTAATACAACGTTTAAACAGTTTTGTAAGTATGGGCGCTAGTTCAGGTTGAAGTTTTTTGAGTACTATAATTGGAATACCGTCAGGGCCAGTTGCTTTACTGGAATCAAGGTTTTTGATTAGCTTGGCAACGTCACGTACAGATATACGTATATCACATAGCGTGTTTTCTGATACAGGAGGAAATATTGGGGGTTGGCAGCCTTGATCGCAAAGGGTAGAATTAGCTGCGAAGTTCTTGACAAAGAGTTTGGCTTTGTCTGATGCTGACGAGATTACCTCAGGTCCATTGATAATAGTTGGGATGGAACACACGCTTCTGTTCATGATTCTGTTTGCTATTTGCCAAAACTGGTGGGAACCAAGCCGCTGCTTAGCTACTTTGGACTTAACAGATTGAGCATACAACTCTCTTGCATTCTTTATTACTTTCTTACAATGGTTGCTGGCAGTCTGTCCAATTTGTGTGTAATTTATGTATGGTGTTAGTCTCCACATTCAAGGCTTCTCCTTAATATTTCTGCAGTTTTCATTATTGAAATTCATTATATCTTCTCTGTCATCCCTCTGATTCCAACCTCTTCCATTCTTTTTTCAAAGTTTTTCGGTATCGTTCCTAGCGCTCCTACTATTAGTGGTGTTATCTTTCTTTCTTTATTTTCCAGATCCGTTTGAGCTCTTTGGCCAGTTCCGTGTATTTGCTCCGCCTCTCAGTCTCCTTAATTTTCACTCTGTGATCTGCAGGAACGGCAAAATCTACAATCTGGCAGGAATTTTCTGACCTTCATTTTCCAGTACTGTTTCCGTGTTTTAGTGGATAAAAAACCGTTTTTTTTTTATAGTTTTTTTTAATACTAAAAAAAAAAAAAAGAAAAAAAAAGGTTTTGCCTGTTTTTAAAAATGTTCATTGGATAGAAGGCTCATAATTAAATTAAATTTTGTTTCATGTAAACATTTTTATTAATTAGACATTAAGGAAATATTTCTTTTCCATTTGAAAATTATGATTTAATTCTATTCACTAAGATAGAAAGAAATAATAAAATTTCTATAGACATCAAAAAGCATTTTAGTAGAAAATAAGAAAAAAAAATATTAGATATTTTTAAAAAAATTTATTTAGAAGTAAATAATTTTGTAATATTTTACCTTACAATTTATAAGATTGATTGAAGGATTTTTATTCAAAATGAAAGAAGAATTGATTTTGATTTCTTTATCATTATTGCTTTCGCTGAGGTAACGCATTTTACACGTCATTGTACCAGATCTTTGAATACAGACTCCCTACAGTATTAAAAACTGATATCATTCTGTGAAATAGTGATGCCAGCTTTGAATATGGAATACAAATTCTGCAAACAGACGTGCAATATCCAGTTTTTCATAGCAATCTTGACTTTCTGATATTTTATTTATTTATTTATTTTATTTATTATTAATATTATTATTATTTATTATTATTATTGTTGTTGTTGTTGTTGTTGTTGGCGGCCCGAAAAGGGCTTTTCCACAGGTCATCAAAGATCTCAATGACCACAGCCTGTGGTGTTCCCTGGAAGCTGAGTGACAACAAGTTTCCCCAAATTTTCCAGTACACTCCGCCTCTTTCGATAACACTTGCAAATAAATTTGCATTATCGCAACAGCTGCTTCTCGTTGGTAGTGGCCATTGGAGTTTGAGTGGCAATAAGCATCCCCAAGGCCCCAGTTCTCTTTGCACTTATACAGTGGAGGTCTGGTCAGTGCTCACTCCTATGTCTTTCCTTCCGCTTTGACTACTTAGCGATTCGGTCTCACTCTTTTTTAGGAGGAGGGGGAGGGTGATGTGGTAATGGGAGGGATGGGAAAGGGGGTTAAAGAACTTACAGGTATGGAGCTTCAATGTTCCTGATTCCATGTAGCGCTTATTATTTATTTATTTATTTATTTATTCATTCATTCATTTTTATTCCGGAAAGTGGATGATAGACGTCAGATCTTTCAAAAAAAAAAAAAAAAAAAAAAAAATGTAAACTTCACCATCAGAACCCAACTTCTCCCTTTTTTCTTTTTTCGTTTTTTTCTTGATATGTGTTCTGGATGACGTGATTGACTATCGAATAAGATGCTTAATCGATGGATAAAAAAATGATCGCTTCAATGAAATAAAAAAAAACACAGTTAAAAAATAAGTAGGCATTGAAAAAGAAACCTATGGAGGCCCATTCACATTCATTTTTTTTTTTTAACTTGGAGGGTCACTGTTTATTAAGGCTCGGATACCACTCAAGGATAAGAGTTAATAAATGTTAGATAGATGGCGATACAACATGATCGTTAATGTTGGAACTCGGATAAAGCTTTATTATTTAAGAGGACGGCTCAAAAGGAATTATTTACATTAGTTTTAAAGAGGAGCACGCTACAGAAACCGGGAAGCAGCCCCACGGTATTGCGTTTCACAGACAAAAACGTTCGGAAAATTGTTGACGGTTGTTGTAGCTGGACAAGTGTTTGTTGCGAACGTTTTATGGAGAAGGGCATAGATCGGAGCTCAGTCGAGCACCGACTATAAAAGCAACGATAGAGCAAAGACCTTTCTAATAACTCCCTAACTGTTGAATACGTGTTACATGTCGCAATCGTTCGAGATGATCCATTAAACACACCTTTTTGATCGTCATTATCGTCTGGTCAATTCACACGGACACACGAGGCTTCTTTTCAATGGAGAATTTCTTTCGTTCAAGACACGGTGACAAATATGGTTACAGAGATCAGAAAGAGATATAGAGATCGCTCACAAGTGTTTGAGAGAAAGAGAGAGAAAGAGAGAGAGAAAGAGAGAGAGAGAGAGAGAGAGAAAAAGGGAGGGGAGAGAGAGAGTAAAAGAGGAGGAAAAAAAAGACGACTAGTGCCATCAATCATGTTATGCTAGCTTACATCTCACATTGTTCTTCCACCTCTTCCCTATTAGAGGTTTTGGGGACGAACCGATTTTTTGTTGTAATTGGTTCGCTCTTGGATTTGTCAAAAAGAAACCACAGGTTACCGTTCCGGAAAGATAATTTGTGGTCTCTTTCTAACATACCTTCTTGTGAAGCAGTCAGTCAGTCAGTCAGTCTCTCTCTCTCTCTCTCTCTCTCTCTCTCTCTCTCTCACACACACACACACACACACACACACACACACAACTGTTCTAATAATAGGGAGTCGCGGGCAAACGATTTTTCACTACTATACCAGAAAGAGGTCTATACGGGCATCACCAGAAACTGTTTCATCGCTGATTTCGATTGAACCAGAAGATGGCCGTTTTCTTAATCAAGGCCCCTGAAACTTTCAATGAACATCTTAGAAATGTAACAAATGCAGCCTGATCAAATAAACAAGTTTGAGTTTCCGTGATTCCATTTGAATTACTTTATACAATACGGAGAGAAGATTGCGTGTTCAAATCACGTCGGGGTCACCATTTATAGAAATGAGACGCATTCTTTTATATTAGTAGTACATAAGGAAAAACGTCATATGGAAGGTAAAAAAACAAGACCACATTTTATAGCAACAACGAAAGGATTTATTTAATTGATAAAGTTTTGTATAGGTGGAAGAAAATTGGACGGTGTCCAACTGAAGAAAAGAAAGATAGAAGGTTCTTTGAGGGCCAGAAAATCTGCAACCAGTAGTTATCTTCGGGTGAAAATAATTATGTTGGGGTGACCGATGGATAAGCACAGGTGATATCACGTGGTCGTTACTTTTATGTGTTGTTACACTTCAAACCCATTCGGACCCACACGTTGTCTAGTACCGCCGCAAAGGAGCAAACAAAAAAACATAAATAAAAAAGAAATAAAAATCAGACTCGGTATTTTTTTTAAAAATGCAAATGAAATGCATGGTTCTTCCAAAAAAACGGATTTTATTATATTCTCAAAGTCTTTTCGCATACACATGTGCTTTTTAAAAGTCCCTGTCGCCGCCACCTCATGCTGACGCCAGCCAGCCATCCTATTTACATGTCTATCTTCCCAGGTCGCACTTTGCTTCTCTTATCAATCACGCGGAGTATATTTCTCTGTCCTTTTCTTGTGACGCAAGCTCCCGCGCACACTTGCTAATTTGCTCATGTGCTTTAACGGCTGTTGCTGCCACTGCTAATATTTTCGCTAGCCAGCTATACTTCGGTTGCTGCTGCTAATTTTCTCACATGCGCCTATACGCGCTGTTACAGTGTCTGTATGTATGTGTGTATGTGTGTGTGTGAGAGAGAGAGAGAGAGAGATGGGACGTTTTTCTTCGTTGCTTCTAAGGTTTTTTTTTATCTCTCTCTTTCTCTCTCTCTCTCTCTCTCTCTCTCTCTCTCTCTTTGCCGATTGTGATTCTCAAAGGGGCTGAAGTAGTTTTTCAATGTACATATAAAATCAATGCACCTTGCAAACTGATTGGCCAGTGCGTAACCAAATCACCTAAGAGGAATATTTCTTCGTAGGACAAAATAACACTTTATGTATAATTGCTCAGGTGAATTTACATTGTCACGGCCGATTTATGTGCTTGTTTTATTAACATAAAAACATTTCCGTATTATTTGAATTATTAACTACACTTCTCATCTTGGATATTATTCGCACAACGTTTCGTTCGATGTAACTCCCGAATTTCTTCAGGCGATTCTTGTCGAACTCGGGAATCTGCGCGGGAATTCAATTTTTTTTTTTTTTTTACATAGGCATCACCACATTATCAAGGCCAAGAGGCCACTCAAGGATAAGGGTTAAAGAGTGTACATTAGAAATTGGACAATATAGTAATCATTAGTAATGAAAATTTGGTAAATTTGATAATTTATATGGAACGGCTCATCAAGAACTTATTTACGTTAGACTTAAAGACAACCATATTGTAGTCAGGCGGAAAGCAGGAAAACGGAAGACAATTCCACAGGCGTGCAGTTCTAAGAAAAAAGCTTTGTTCATGGAATCTACTTTTAGGTTTAGGCACAGATAAAGAGTGGGGGGTGAATTATTGATAGTGTTTACAGCTAGACGAGTGTTTCTTGTGAAAGTTTGGCGAGGGGGGGACCATAGATTGAAGCTCAGTCGAACACTTTCCATGAAAATAACGATACATCAGAGACAAACTCGCAACATCTCTTCTGTGAGATAGAGGTTGCAAGGAAGAGAAAAGGACAACTCCTACGAGGCTACGAAGTCTAGAATCGTTTATTTAATTCACAGGATTAGCATGCTGTCTTTCCATCAGCAATAACTTGGTAGAAGTCCTAAATAATTCGCAATTGTATTTAGAGTGTCGCTCGAATTGAACGTTCAACCTCTAGGAAGTTGCAACTTACAACTGAATTTTACAAACTACTTTATCCAATACGCCACAAATCCTTGCGGACAATTCTAGTACGACTCGCTATTTTGTGAAAATATAAACTTGGTTTGACTGAGATTTGCTGTGAAATTGTCGAATTGTAAAAAGTTGGCAGAAAAAAGATTTGAGAAAATTGTTAATTATGGGTTATGTGGGTCATTAGACGAAACTAGCGTTCACAAAAGTATATGATTATGTTATTAGGGCCTTCCGTAATTAAGATGACGTCTGATTTCCATAAATTAATGTTTTTAAGGTTCATTAATTTATGTGATAATTACTACATTTAAAAGAAAAATGGCTTAGAACATTGCACTTTTCAACCAGAGAGAGAGAGAGAGAGAGAGAGAGAGAGAGAGAGAGAGAGAGAGAGAGAGAGAGAGAGGGGGGGTGACAAAAAAATTGTAAAAGATAATGGATAGTAATAGACAGTAACTTCATAAGGGATCGGTGACTTGGTGAGTATATTGCAAGTTTCGGTTAATTAGAAGAGAGAGAGAGAGAGAGAGAGAGAGAGAGAGAGAGAGAGAGAGAGAGAGAGAGAGAGAGTACATAAACCTTTTTGGGTCATACACTGCCGAATCCAGTAATTTGGGTAAAAGTTTTTATGCTTCATTTTTTTTTTTTTTTTTTATACGACTATTTATTCATTTTGTTTTATTTAGTTATATTGTTTAACGGCATATCAACCCTTTTTTGAGTTAATTAATGGTGGATCCCTTAATTTTAGTAAAAGATTTTACGCTTCAAGTTCTTAATATCTTCAAATATTTATTCATCGTGTTTGGTTTGATTGTTTTGTTTTACGGCATATCAACACTTTTCAGATACAGTCAGTTTGGTACTAAAAAGAGACATAGAGAACTTGAAGCATAAAGGAAAATTGTTGTTTCGCTTTTTGGATTTGCAATATATGATGGAGTTTTGCAAATGAAAATGAAAAAGAAAATAAAATCAATGCTTGGTGTATTTTACGTCAGGACGCAGGTATCTTCGGACAGTCTGATTTGGTAGCACCAGGGATATATCGTGAAACCAACTGATCAAAACAAACTTGTTCAACTACTTTTTTTTTAATAGATGGGTCACAACTGATCAACGCTAAAGGCCACTCAAGGATAAAAGTTAATGCTATGGTATATTTTTTCAGTTGAAAAATTACGAATATCATGAGACGATTCAGAATAATTGATCGAATTAACCAAGGAGAGTAGAAAATGGGCTTTAGGTTTACTTCGGGCAGCCACGTAACTCTAGCTTACCTTATTGTTTCCTTTAGCCCTTACATTCCATGAGCGAGGTTTCTTACAAAAGAAACAGTAATTTCTGTTTTCTAGATCGAAATCTACCCATCTAACTCTTACCGCGATCTTGAAGTAGCTTTTTTCAACCGCTTACATCAAGTGGCTTCATGCCTTGTCAGGAGCGATTTGCATATTTTTTTCCTCTCAATCAAGAGTGTCTGCTTTTTTGAAGCACTTGGTTCTTTGCATTAACAACTCACATTTTGCTTAACCCAGTACCTCGTGAGAAGGCAAGTAAACGAGGAACGCTTATTAAAGCGAATAAGATAATTGTAATAGTGATTTTGTGTCCGTATATCACACTCACATTTTTTATTTTTTATTTTCTGAGTATTGAGAAGGATTTAATATTAACAAATTTTGCGTGTATATTTCGCCTAAAAAGTATTTTCTGGCTCTTTACATCAAGTGGCTTCATGCCCTGTTTGGAACGAGTTCCATTAAAAATGTTCGAATACTTGCGAAGACTGTTCATTTTACGCTGGAATTAAAGACGACTATTATAAATGAATGAATATATGAATACGGCATATTTACGCTTGACACACCGGTTTCCGTCTGATCACCGAAGTTAAGCAACGATAAGCCTGGCCAGTACCAGATGGGTGACCATTTGTGGCTTTCAGGTGTTGTATGTGCTTTTCACTTGTCTCGGCATTGTTTCCAGTCGTCCTGGACTTCTTCTTGCCACTGGACTCAAGCAGTGCCGATTCAGGAGAGGTGTGGATGGGATTGCGCAACCCTTGCGTCACGATTACACGTGCAGCTTCTCTTACAGGGGGTATCCTTTGTCTTTCGAGACTGGGCAGAGGCATCAATCGATTATAAATGAGAGGTATTGGGATATCATAATTATTAATGCTTTGTAGAAGATTATGCCTGAAGATGAATATGTGTGTAGCACATGAATGCTAGAAAGTAGTGGAAGCTATACACTCTCTTATATCCGGGTTAAACTTATATCCAGGTTGCACTATACATTAACGCATATTCTAATTTGGGACCAGAGAAAAATCTCTCTTATATATGTTTGTCTTATATTCGGGTCTCTTATATACGGGTTACACTGTATATCCATCTTCATTTACTAGGATTCAAAATCGCCCGTTTGTTGGTTTCTGGCAGCGCCTGTCTCGTGCTGTTCTCGCGTTTTCACACGAGAACTCGTGTAACAGAGGAAAGATGACTTGAAACAGAAAAGAATTTGCTTTCCTTGCTCCTAGTTCCATCATTCTAACAACAACCGTGTTTTAATCTACAAAGAAGCAGTCCCGTGATAATATGTACCGCAGGCGGGAAACCCTTGCAAAGATGCTCTGCTTTTAGAGATGAGGGCGGAGAAGTAGATATTGGCACGGAATGGCCACTTGGCTCCTGTCGAACATTCATCGCACCCATTTTAACTAAGGTTGTTGGCACCCTCCCATGTGGTCTTTGCTGTGTGTACTTAATTCGAAACGAAAACCCGAGGAAACCGATGCCAAACAAAAGCGAATAAAGAAATCAATAAACCACTACTTTTGGCGAATGCATACGAATCGCTGGAAATGAATGTCTTGGACTTAATTGGAGCACAAGTATTAGTTCCGTCGCTGTCACGAGAAGTCTCAACGATTTCTAATCTCGCATTTCTTTGTTCGTTGGCTTAAAACCACCATCTTACCTCCCTATTTCTTTCTGTTAGTTTAATTCCTCCATTGCATGCAACTATGAAATCTATTATCAAGGCCGCGTCTTATTGTTACTGTAAAAGATGTGTGCTATTTATTATTTATTCTAAACGTTTATTATTAACGTTTACTGTTACGGTTTCTGTTACGGTTTCTGTGTGTTTATCGATATTCTTTTACGTGTGAGTGTGTGTTTGTTATTCTTCTACAGTTTCTTTTGCCTTGGAGAGTTTCCGAGATGTGTATGTGCAACCAATATAATGCGAACATACCTGATTTGCCTTAGCCAGCGGATGATGCCTTCTTGGTCGCTGCCCTTCCAACTTGCTGAGGAGTGGATGCTGCAGACAGATTCATCAATGAACAACAAGATGGAATTTGAAGCTTCAATCTTTTTTTATTCAAGGCAAGCCGAACATCTCGGATCCTGGTTGTCGGGAGAGACCCGAAATCTCCCGTCTGCATTCCTCTGCTGCTAAGACCAATTCTACCCATGTGGTCGTCAACCAGAGGCCTACGGCCACAATTCCCGTGTCACCCCTTAATTTCCGGTACATTCTTTCTAGGTCATTCAAGGTGACCTGGGTTTGATGCCTGTCAAACCTAACCTTTCTGACCCTGCTAAATCGCTGATGGGAAATCAGAATATGCTTATATAACTTTCTATTTCTAAAACTACCTATATAGCAATTAAACTGGGATTCCCAATACTACATTATTACTTTTATTTGCGACGACGATTAATTCCCCCCTCGACCAGTTTCGCTCTTGCTATCGTACAACACCTAATCATTTACTCCAACAAATACCTCCCCCTTTGTCTTCTCCAAAGATTTCGCGGCCATTCCGCAAATGCTTGATGACAAGTATATTAATACTGCACTTTATAGTCCGTTAACACCGAGCAAAACTTGTAGACCATTGACTTTAGAATGTATGCTTTATGCGAAACTTCTAGAGTAAATGTGGTATTGTGGTGACTGATCTCTAGTTATATTAATACGACAGTGTGTGTGTGTTATTTGTGTCACGCTTATCTCTTTTTTCTTCCGAGTGACTGTCGTTTGATTCTTATGACCTCCTATTTTTTGTAATAAATAATTTTACCAACAGTACTTCATAAGTTTTGGTTTCGGTTTCGATTATAGCCGATGGTACTCAAGTCATCTATTTTTTTTAAATAAATAATTTTATCAAGAATTTGTCATAGGTTTTGGTTTCGGTTTCGATTCAAGCTGATGCATCCGAGTCATATGGATATATTCTTTTATTTTTGAAATCAAAACTTTATAATATATATATATATATATATATATATATATATATATATATATATATATATATATATATAATTGACTCTATAATAATATATACGAAATCTGCAAGAATCAAAATATCATATTTAAGCGTATTTTACGAAAGAGCTACGCCGGGTGTCCCTGCTAGCTTTGATAAATTCTTTTGTAGTTTTAACAAAAGAGCTACAATAATATCAGAGCATCTCCATTTACGCTGAACATCCACAGAATGCCAACATCAATATATTATATATATGAAAGAGTCAGTTGTGGAATTTCCACAGGTCCCACTAATTAATCCTTATTATTCATTAACTAGGCATCGAACGGATACCATAATACTTGATTTGTTTCATGATATCATGACTAACGTCCATAGAAAATTTCAGACAAATCGCCTCAATAGTTCCGAGAAAATTTCTAGAATAAATGTGGTATTCTGGTGACTAATCCTTATTATTCCCTAACTGTGCATTGAATGGATACCATAATACTTAGTCCGCTGCACTTAATCATAACGCCATACAAAATTACAACAAGATCGGTCAGTAATTTCCTAAAGTATGTGAAAGTAAATATGGTATTGTGATTACTAAAACCTAATAATCTTTAACTGTATAATGAACTGATACCATAATACTTAGTTCGCTGTACCGTATACAAACAAAAGTTCATACAGAATTCCTGTCAGATAGGCCCATTAATTTCCGAGTAAACTTTTTGCAGTAAATGTGATATTGTGGTGATCAAACCATTATTAATCCCTATTAATGCCTGGTTATGCATTGAACGCACACCATAATACTTAGTTCCTGCACCTTATCATAAAAAGATCCCTACAAAATTTCAGCCAAATCGTTTCCGTGGTTTCGAGAAAACTTCCAACTATCAATCGAACGGATGCCATGATACTTAGTTCGCTGCACCGTATAGTAACAAAATACACAATTTAAAACAGATCGTTTCAGCAGTTCCCAAGAAAATGTGCAACCGACAGACTAATAAAAAATGTGCAACAACGGACAGACTAATAGATAAATGAAAAAAAAAAATTCTTTATATATTCATCGATGTTTCGTCTTTATTGTTCGAAGACTTTCTCAAGATGGCGGATTTTAAAATAAAAGCATCCAAATAATTAGTTTAATATCTATATATGTATATATAGTGTCTATAATAAAAATTTCAGAAAATCGGAGGCAAAAATCTTCCCTTTTAACTCCCTTTTGTATTAAACTAAATACAGTCCATTTTTGGACCCTTACGCCTAATAGTTATTTTGTAAGATTCATAATCGTTTAATTTAGGAGTGAATCCACTTCATACAAATATATAAACATATACACATAAATAATTTTATAGAGATATCGCTATGCACATATATAACTTTAAATAGAGATTATATATATATATATATATATATGTATATGCATTCATATATATATATTCATATATATATATTCATTCATATATATATATATCCATGTATATTCATTCATATATATATATATTCATATATATTTATTCATATATATATATTTATTCATATATATTTATGCATATATATTCATATATATATATACATTCATATATATATATTCATATATATATATTCATATATATATATATATATTCATATATATACATTCATATATATATATTCATATATATATTCATATATATATATTAATATATATATATATTCATATATATATATTCATATATATATATATTCATATATATATTCATATATATATATATATATTCATATATATATTCATATATATATATTCATATATATATATTCATATATATATTCATATATATATATTCATATATATATATATTCATATATATATTCATATATATATATTCATATATATATATATATATGAATATATATATATTCATATATATATATTCATATATATATATTCATATATATATATATTCATATATATATATATTCATATATATATATTCATATATATATATTCATATATATATATTCATATATATATATTCATATATATATATTCATATATATATATTCATATATATATATTCATATATATATATATATATATTCATATATATATGAATATATATATATATTCATATATATATATTCATATTCATATATATATATTCATATATATTGATATATATATATTGATATATATATATATTGATATATATATATATATATATATATATATATATATATATATATATATATATATATATATATATATATAATTATAAAACTAAAATGATCTTGTAGCGGGTGTTGTAACTGAACATCCGGTTTACAACTTCCGGTTGCGCATGCGTACATAAACAAATCATCAATACGACAATAAAACGTTTTGTTTTACAGTGTACGTTTTCAGCGTCCCAATTGTTTTTTTTTTTTCGCGTTTGAATTATCAAAATAAACAATTATTAATACTTTCTGCATTTTTTTTTTACATCGTTCATTTCCGTATTACGTTTAAGTTATTTTAGCACAATTTACTTACAAATAAATCTACTTTAACCCGGTGACAACCATAAAAGCATTTCACAACAGCGATTTACCCACCGCCTTCATTCTTTTAAAAATTTATTCTCCATTTTTTAATACACCTTTCTTAAAAAAACATTCATACATTTTCTTCTACACTACCAACATAAATAAATACCCCCAAAATATGTTTTTTTTTTTAAATTTGCGTTACAAATGGATAATCAACGCGACAATAAAACGTATTATTTTACTGTGTACGTTTTCAGCGTATAAAATATTTATTCGTTTTTTTTTTCTAGCGGTTTGATTAGGAATCTCTATTCGTCTCTTAAATGTTTAGTGATATTTCGGTATTTAACGAAACACGTGTAAGACCTTATATAAAAAGATAATAAAAGTTATGAGTGTGAATTGATTTTACCTTTTAGCTTTTGAAATAACTTATTGTACATATCTATATTTCTCTCTCTCTCTCTCTCTCTCTTTCTCTCTCTCTCTCTCTCTCTCTCTCTCTCTCTCTCTATATATATATATATATATATATATATATATATATATATATATATATATATATATATATCCAAATGGCGGCAAATATGAAGCACGCAATGTTATTTATTCTACATATTTTTCCGGTTTGATGAATGCCGTGGCTAATTATTTGTCTTTCTAAGGTAAATAAATTCTTGTTTTCTGAGGAGTCTACGATGAATAAATTCAGTATTGATATAGAAATAACTGATTCGCCCTACGCAACGAAACAGTTGCTGTAAAGCATATGGAATTTTTGGCATGTTGAAAGAATAAAAAATAAAACGATAAATAAAACCTTGGAATTTGGAATGTAGCTGTATTGCCCCCCTTCTCTCTCTGTCTCTCTCTCACACACATTATATATATATATATATATATATATATATATATATATATATATATATATATATACATTGCCTATGGAAACAGATGCAAACGTGTTTATAGACAGCACTTGGGAAAATGTCCAATTACTAATTCCGGTTTTTCGTTCAACTTTGACTTTTCTGACAAGGCAGTGTGTTTAATTGGTTAAGAGAGCCCACCTCCTGTACCGGAAGCACGTGAATCCGAGGTGCGTAATTATAGGATAAGATGGCGGCGCCAGCTCAATATCGTGGGTTAATGAATTAAAGCCTCAGTGTTAATTAGACGCTTAATTAATTGATTTAAAACTTAGTTTGAAAAAAAACAAAAAAAAATAGAAAACAAAAAAAAAAAACTGAACAGATGTGAACTGCAAGCAGTTTATATCTACACATGGTTATAAATTTATTTTCAGTCGTGATTATATAATTGCATATTCATTTCCGCATTACTGGCATTATTTTGGAATCCTTGCGTATCATGGATCAAGCTGACATCTTGAATTTCATATTTGTGGAATTGTATTTACGGGGAAATCCAAAGTAATGTCTCATATTTTTATTCCGCCCGAATAGATCAGAAGTGATTTCAAATTTATTGTTATGATGACTGAAAGTTTCCTCTGTCTGTTGCAGAGATTGACGGTGTTACTCTCTAAGAAAGCAACTTCTGTAATGGACTTGTGTCCGAAGAAAAGCTGCATCATTGAATTCCTGGCAAGAGTTCATTGAGAATGGTGGTGATTATATATATAAAAAAAATTTCTGAAATACAAAAGGTCGTCCGTTTTAATGGTACCACTCCCGTTTTCGAAGCTCTTCAACTTTTTGAATGAAAAGTATAAGGCTTTGCTTTTGGAACGGCTCTCGGGTGACAAAGCCATGGTTCATCGCTGGCAAAAGTGAATTGAGAATGATGGTGACTATGTAGAAAAATAAATTGTAGCGCACAAAAGGTCGTTCGTTTAATGGTGCAACTCACAGCTCTTTAACTTTTTGTATTTAAAAAAATAGGAGGCTTTACTTTCGGAATCACTCTAGGATACAGGGACAAATGAAGTACTAAGAATGTAGATAGCATACGCTTAGAAGAATCTACATTATACTAGCAGTGCGCCTGGCGTTGCCCCGTGGTAAAATACGTTTAAATATGATACTTTTATTCATGCAGATTTCGTATTTATTATTATAGAGTTAATTCTCTATTGATTATTATATTGTATCCAATACATAGTAGTGTTTTATTAAGTATGATAATAATAATAATAATAATAATAATGATAATAATAATGATAATAATAATAATTACTACTTCGGTGCTATCAGATTTAAAACTAAAACATTTGTGTCCCAGCCTTAGACGATATCGCTTATGCGATCGCCAGACGAATAACACAGTTAAAATTGAACCGACTTTAATGCATAAACGTATATTTGCGCATGCGTACAACAGCAATTTAAGTCAACTTACGCCTGCCAAATTCCAGTTTTTAAATTTTGTTGTCCATATAGCAGCTATTTTTATCAGCTAAAAACCCATAACAGAATTGGCCACAAAAAAAATGCAATCATTTGACGCACCTTTCACCGTTCTGTGATCTTGCATCTCGGAGGAGATGCATTTTGAAAAAATGGAGACAGACAGCCCTAGTGAGTTTTATAAAATAGATTTCTCTTGGTTTTTCTGTCTGTGCGTTATATATTTGTCTGAAACTGTTGGACTCATCTGGCTAAAATTTTGCATGAGCCTTTGCTATGATAAGGTACAGCGAACTGGGTATTATTGTCCCTATGCAAAAGTGAGCGCATTTAATCATATCCAACTATCAATTTAGCATAAAGCACTTATTCTAAACTATAACTTTTCCACGTTTTTAACGAGCAAAAAAAACAAACAAAAAAACTAACCATTTATTAATTCAATTCAATAAAAAGACTTAGGTTTATTTTGTCTGATTTTACAAATTCTTAGGACTTTTTTTTACCAATCATTCGTGATTCTAAGCTGCCACACTTTTCGTCAACGTGTTAACTGATTAATTCTTTCAAAATACCTTTCTCCAACCACTTGATCTGATTGGCTAATCATCATTTGATATTTCAAAATTCTCTGCAGTCTTATCTTGTAGGGAATCACAGTTCATCAAGGTTCAAAGGCTACTCGAGGATAACGGTTAATGAGTGCTATAGGTGGTCGGTGGAACAATACCGTGATGATCAGTGATGGTGGAACTTGGTTAGGATTTGATTATTCAAGAGGACAGCTAAACAAGAACTTGTTTACATTAGATTTGAAAACGATCATGTTATAGTAAGCTGGGAAGCAGTCCCACGATGTTATGTTCCACAGGCGGATAGTTCT
Organism: Euprymna scolopes; assembly: GCF_053919585.1. NCBI lineage: Eukaryota > Metazoa > Mollusca > Cephalopoda > Sepiida > Sepiolidae > Euprymna > Euprymna scolopes. The sequence goes on along the minus strand of NC_136504.1, from coordinate 98,620,973 downwards.
AAGATAAAAAAAAACTTTGCTCATGGAATTTGCTTTTAGTTTTAGAGAACAAGTGTAATTGTTGACAGTTGTTGCAGTTGGACGAGTGTTTGTTTCGAATATTTTACAGAAGACGATAGATGATCATCCAAGTACCTGCCAGGAAAATAACCATCAGTGATAGACTCGCAACGTCTCTTCTGTAAGTAAAAGGAAGTAGGGGGAAGGAAAAGGCCTTGCCCACTAGATTTCGAAGCCGGTTTTGCACTTTATCAAGGCAGGAAAGGATACTCTTAGCAGCCCCTCCTCAGATGTTGCGACAGTAATCAATCTTAGAACGTATTTGGTTCTTGTATAGGTAGAGGATTGCATCGGGCGTCTATACCCCATTCGCATGAATACGTTGAGTAAAAACACGATTGTCTGCTGAAATAGTCTCTTCGACCTTACCTTGTTCCACAGATTTATATTAAACTAGCAGGGAGACCCGGCGTTTCCCGGGATTGAATAATGATCAACGAATATTTCACACTCCTATATTTTTGTCATCGAAATTCGTGAAATCGCCCAGGAGAAATCTTCACATACCTCCATGCAGTAACTTAGTCCAAAAATATATGTTATTCTACATTGAACTCTAGAGAACCTATTGTTTCTTTTATAAAATTATTTTATATAAACTTCTTTCCAGTAAAAAAAAAAAAATGAAGGAATTTACGTGCGAGGGTTGAACCTACAGATCACGCCATTCAAAAATAAACAAATAAATAAATAAAAACGCGTAAATTTTCAAATCTTATAAAATTCTTTGCAGTTAATGAAAAGAAAAATTAGGAAATTAAGGTGCAGAGTTTTAACCTACAAACCATGCCATACAAAAAGACAAAAATCAAAAACAAACAAACAAACAAAAAACAAAACAAAAAAAAACAAACAAAAAAACACGCTATCGACTTATCCACAGTAGAATTTTCATGGCCTGTTGTTCTATCATTGTTGCTAAGCGACGACATGGAAAAATGGCTTTACCGATGATAGATAAATTAAGATAACGGTTTCGATTATCGATTATTGGTAATTATCGGGGGTATTCTGAGACACAACTTTACTAAGATCACTCCCAAACTTATACACTAAAGTTCTGTAAATTTTAAAGAAAATCTGCTCAGCCGTTTCTGAGTCTATAAGGAACGAATTCACACACACACACACACACACACACACACACACACACACACACACACACAGACACACACACACACACACACACACACACAAAGTTGCATTTATACAATTGTAAAGATGAGATAGTTAATTACTTAAGAGAATAAACGTCTTTCTGTCATGTGTAACCCAATTCTTTCTAAAAAAATATAATTTATAAAACTCACTACGTCTGCCTGTCTCCATATTTTCAAACTCTATCTCCTCCGAAACTAAAAGTCGCAGAGCGGCGCTAGGGGCCTCAAATGATTGGATTTTTTACGGTCCGTTCTTTTATGGATCTTTTGCTGGTTAAAATTGTTTTTAAGGAAAATAAAATAGTTTTTAAAGGTTAAAATTGTTTTTAAGGAAAATAAAATAGTTTTTAAATGTTAAATTGTTTTTCAGGAAAATAAAATAGTTTTTAAAGGTTAAAATTGTTTTTAAGGAAAATAAAATAGTTTTTAAAGGTTAAATTGTTTTTCAGGAAAATAAAATAGTTTTTAAAGGTTAAAATTGTTTTAAGGAAAATAAAATAGTTTTTAAAGATTAAAATTGTTTTAAGGAAAATAAAATAGTTTTTAAAGGTTAAAATTGTTTTTAAGGAAAATAAAATAGTTTTTAAAGGTTAAAATTGATTTAAGGAAAATAAAATAGTTTTTAAAGGTTAAATTGTTTTAAGGAAAATAAAATAGTTTTTAAAGGTTAAATTGTTTTAAGGAAAATAAAATAGTTTTTAAAGGTTAAAATTGTTTTTCAGGAAAATAAAATAGTTTTTAAAGGTTAAAATTGTTTTTAAGGAAAATAAAATAGTTTTTAAAGGTTAAAATTGTTTTAAGGAAAATAAAATAGTTTTTAAAGATTAAAATTGTTTTAAGGAAAATAAAATAGTTTTTAAAGGTTAAAATTGTTTTTAAGGAAAATAAAATAGTCTTTAAAGGTTAAATCGTTTTTAAGGAAAATAAAATAGTTTTTAAAGGTTAAAATTGTTTTAAGGAAAATAAAATAGTTTTTAAAGATTAAAATTGTTTTAAGGAAAATAAAATAGTTTTTAAAGGTTAAAATTGTTTTTAAGGAAAATAAAATAGTTTTTAAAGGTTAAAATTGTTTTTCAGGAAAATAAAATAGTTTTTAAAGGTTAAAATTGTTTTAAGGAAAATAAAATAGTTTTTAAAGATTAAAATTGTTTTAAGGAAAATAAAATAGTTTTTAAAGGTTAAAATTGTTTTTAAGGAAAATAAAATAGTCTTTAAAGGTTAAATCGTTTTTAAGGAAAATAAAATAGTTTTTAAAGATTAAAATTGTTTTAAGGAAAATAAAATAGTTTTTAAAGATTAAAATTGTTTTAAGGAAAATAAAATAGTTTTTAAAGGTTAAAATTGTTTTTAAGGAAAATAAAATAGTTTTTAAAGATTAAAATTGTTTTTCAGGAAAATAAAATAGTTTTTAAAGGTTAAAATTGTTTTAAGGAAAATAAAATAGTTTTTAAAGATTAAAATTGTTTTAAGGAAAATAAAATAGTTTTTAAAGGTTAAAATTGTTTTTCAGGAAAATAAAATAGTCTTTAAATGTTAAATTGTTTTTAAGGAAAATAAAATAGTTTTTAAAGGTTAAAATTGTTTTAAGGAAAATAAAATAGTTTTTAAAGATTAAAATTGTTTTAAGGAAAATAAAATAGTTTTTAAAGGTTAAAATTGTTTTTAAGGAAAATAAAATAGTTTTTAAAGGTTAAAATTGTTTTTCAGGAAAATAAAATAGTTTTTAAAGGTTAAAATTGTTTTAAGGAAAATAAAATAGTTTTTAAAGGTTAAAATTGTTTTTAAGGAAAATAAAATAGTTTTTAAAGGTTAAAATTGTTTTTCAGGAAAATAAAATAGTTTTTAAAGGTTAAAATTGTTTTAAGGAAAATAAAATAGTTTTTAAAGATTAAAATTGTTTTAAGGAAAATAAAATAGTTTTTAAAGGTTAAAATTGTTTTTAAGGAAAATAAAATAGTCTTTAAAGGTTAAATTGTTTTTAAGGAAAATAAAATAGTTTTTAAAGGTTAAAATTGTTTTAAGGAAAATAAAATAGTTTTTAAAGGTTAAAATTGAAAAAAAAAATCGTTATACATTTTGTACATTCATCTTAGTTTATTTTTAATCAGTTCATACGCCTGCCACAATGGTACAGTGGTAACGTCACCTGCTTTGAATGCTAAAGTTTTGCTTTTGGTTTCGATTCTAACTGATGGCACCTAAGAAATACTATTTTGTTACTTTCGAAATCACGACTCTATCATTATATTTTACGAAATCTGGACAAATTAAAATGACATATTCAAGCATATGTTACGACCAGGCAAAGCTGTGTGCCCCCCCCCCGCTAGTAAACATTAAAAACATTTAACCGTCCCTAATATCCTCGATTCACGTTAATATTTTTGTTTGAAAATGAAAACCTTACACAACTGAAATGTGGCGGTTTAGAATAAAACACCAGGAAAACTATTTGATATACTTACTCATCAGTTGAAAGTATTAGTATCCATTAAAAATTACGGAAAAATATCGGGTAGAATCTTAGTAACAATTAAATTATTTCTTGCTTATATTTCTAAGTATATGTTGATCCACCGCGGCCGTAGCAAAGATTGAACTCACTACACGAGTTTGTAGTGTAATTCAAATTATTGATGCTTCACTAGGGCCATCAAGGGTATATTTTATTGCGACGCCATCACTAGATGGGGTGCCTACCACGGCTTAAGAGAGTCCCATCTACTCTCGGGAGAAGGATAGACCGCGCCAGATTCTCAACCTGGTATTTTACCTCGCCGTACATACAGCGCTTCACCTTCCCAAATGGTCACCCATGTGGTACTGACCAGGCTCAACGTTGCTTAACTTCAGTGATCTTGCGAGAACCGGTGTGTCAACGTCATTGTGCCGTATATATATGTTGAAATTACACCATTATGTATCTTTAAGCCAGCGCATAACAAGGGATATTCTCCTTTCTTCTAATATTAAGACACCAATACGGTGTTGTGGCTCGGAGTTCGTTGACTCCATAGAGTAAATTCATTGTATATATTTGTTTAAGTACAACTCGGTGATTTTCCGTAATTTTTTGGTGTACAGTTTTAACTGATAAGAAACTCTATCAAATATTTTTCCAGTTACTTTATATTGAACTGCTATATTTCACTTGTGTATTAATGTAAATAAGCAACAACATCTCTTTTTTTTTCTAAGTTATACTTTTAATGGTTATAGCCAAGATTCTCTCTCTGATTAACTTACGGATTCTCCGGTCCGTTTGGTTAGATCATTAAACATGGTAAAGCGGACAAGAAATCCATTCTTAACACGAGAAAGGGGCGAGGATTTTCATCTTATTTGAGAGACAGATAATCATAACTCGGAAGGGACCATATCTGGTTTGTCATCGGCGTCCCGTCTGCGAAGCAGAAACCGGAAGTCAAAAAGGCAGACAATCTTGACTTCAACCCCAAAATTCTGTGATTCGGAACGGAAACTGGAAGTCAAAAAGAGTCGACAATCTTGACTATAATCATTTCGATTTTAAATTAATTTAATTTCGTAGTCAAAAAAGGAAAGGAAAAAAAAAGAATGAAAGAAATAAAAAAAACAACCCCTCCCCACTAGACTAAGCTCCACAACAACATCGGCCATGTTTAAAGTAGCAAACCGCATAACTCTAAATTGCACGCATTTTAGCCGACTCATCGGCATTCGACTTGGAATACTGACGCATAAACATTATAATCAATAGACACCAATATGAATATGTATAAACCTTGAAGTACTGTATTGCCGACAGTGGCGTGGTGTGTGTTGCCAACGGCGGGGATAAGTATTTTGCCCATCGCGACCAGTTAGTATCCCTACTGCAAAGTCCTCATTTACATAATATACGATACTAGCTGAGCTATCCGTGGGCACCAGGTCTCCTCAATCGTTTTCTTCTGTATCTCAAGTTAACTAGAAGCATATATTCATTTTAATGGTTGATAATTAGTATTGTGGTAAACATAATACAATAAAAATGTACAGATGCATAAACTATATATATGTATATATATATATATATATATATATATATATATATATATATATATATATATATATATATATATATATATATATACATTTTACCTGTATGATATTCTGCTTCTTCATTCCTTAGACCATATATTACACTTTGAAAAAGCTAAATATATTTTTTGAAGGCCAGACTGTTTAAAAAAAAAAAATGCCAAATTCGCGAAATTTAGCCTTAAAAGGCCACTTTGACAATCCTGGAGAAGAATGTGAGAGTGACCTCCTTTTGATGTAGTCTCGTTTTGGAATATCATTAGAATAATATATGATCATTGTTGTAATCGTGTAATTTCAACGTGGAGCAGTTCTTTACTGAAGAAAGAAGTCGGTGAAACGCTACGTATAAAAGGGAACATTCGAAAGAAACAGGACAAAAAGAACATTATCTGTCATGAAGTACTGGCCTGAAGGAGTAAATTATAGATTATCTCTAACAATGAACTTTTATTATTTGTATTGAACTATGTAGCACAATATATCTTTCTATGTATTTATCATAAAAATGTTAATAAACTCATATTTGCTGCGTGTTATTATTTTTGTCTAAAAACTGATTTTTGCGCGACCCAGAAAAATATGAGCTTTTAAAAAACATATTTGTTGATTAAATATCTTTCTCATTTCGTGGAATTTCCACGGGTCCTGCTAGTTTTAAATGACATTTAATGAGGAGCCATTTCGACTTAAAATCGATTTAGTATAACGCATGTAAACGATGTTAAAAGTTCGGCGTCATTTTTTTTTGTATGCCTAGTCGTCTCCCTATTTCACAATAATCAAAGGATAAAATTGAAGCATGAAAATGAATAAATAATAAATAAATAAATAAATAAATAAAAAATAAATAAATAAACAAGCACCGTCAAGGAATGCGTTTCTAAAAATCATTACCACCATAGCATTTCACACTAGGTCGAACTCCATCGTCGGGTAGTGTCCGAGGCATCCCTCAGGTCTACATCGGAGCATGTCTCGCTCAGGGGACAGTCTGTTAGGACGTGTGCGATTGTCTCCACAAGCGCACCGCAGGGACACCGAGCGTACATAACCCCACTTGTGCAGGTTGTTCCGTGTTTTGGCAACCTTCACTTTGGTCTGGTTGAGTGTTACTGACTCTTTCCGCGGGTGTTTAGAGCCTGATGGAGGCCTTCATTCAGTGCCGGAAGAGCCTCGTTGTTGTTGCTTTTTACTGGCTTATCCCACCAACACAGCCGTAAGGACGCTGACGTTGTTTGTTCGCGTGACAGTAGCAAAATTCTTGTGGGATAATAATCGATGAGGCATCGCTTGGTGTCCAAATAGGGGACAGTTATTGTCGTTGTCACACGCTCCGTCTTCACTATCGCCTCTTTTTTTAATGATCAGAAGTGACTTTTTTTTTCAACTCGCGATAGTTAAGTCCTAGTTTATTGATATTCTTAAGTCAACGGTAGCTGTTCTTTTTTTTTTTTTTCTTCCTCGTTAGATCCTTAGAAACAATAGAATAAAATTAGATATGAAAAATTAAATTACTGACATAATTCTATGATTTTAAATAAATACTAGCAGGCTGCCCGGTGTTGACCGGCCATAAAATACGCTTAAATATATTTTATTCATGCAGATTACGTAATTATTATTATAGACACAATTGTCTATAGATTATTATATTAAATCTAATATATAGTAGTAAGATCAAAACTAAACAAAAAATATATATATACGACTTGGGTGCCATCAGCTAGAATCGAAACCAAAACATACAATTCTCCACCTTCATTCCTTAGCCTCTGAGCCACGCATATACTAACTCTACCCTCGTGGGGAGGTAAGTAAATAGATACAATAATATTAATAGCATTATTATTAATATTTAAAACTATCGCCATTGTTATTAAGACTTTACTATATTTATCTATTAATATTTTTGTTTCAACTATTACTGTTACTATCCTTAAAACTATTTTAACCGGCTAAAAACCCATAAAAGAAGTGTCCATAAAAAATCCAATCATTTGAGGACACTAGCGCTGCTGCTCTGCGACTTTTAGTTTCGGAGGAAGTAGAGTTTGAATATATGGAGGCAGACAGACAGACAGCTGTTTATATATTCGATATATAAATTCATGTCATCCATTTTTTTCAAAATGGAATCGCCCGATCGTGTGTGTGTGTGTGTGTATATATATATATATATATATATATATATATATATATATATATATATATATATATATATATATATATATATATATATATATATATATATATATATATATATATATATATATATATATATATATATATATATATATATATATATATATATATATATATATATATATTTTTTTTTTTTACCATCATCCTTTTTTAAAGATGGGGTCGCCCGATCGAAAATAAGATTGAAGCAAACAAGTAAGGTCCACAGAGCTTTATCGTTCAAACATGGTAGTGTTGTCAATATATTGTCACGTGCCAGTTTTAGTCATTTAGAACTGCTTTAAAACATCACGATTCACTCATTTTTTTTCGACCAAATTTCAAACAATTATTACTGTTTATATACCACCTTCTCAGCTATATTGTGAAAAAAATTTTTTTTTTCCAATTTTCGTTCAGTAAAACAAAAATTATGATGAATTTACTGGTGTTACAAAATCGTAAAAAAAAAGCGTAAGAAAGTGAGCGACGTTTTTTTCTGACTGCTTTCCATAGTAACCATGTCACTTTAGCGACTACTGTTGCTACCAATTCACCGCTCTCGCAAAAAGAAAAGTTACAAGTGAAACAGAGAGAACGAAAGAATGAAAGAGAGATAATTGAGGGGATTTTATTGAAACCAAACGAGTGCCGTACATTGTTATTACATATAGTTATGTTATGTTGATGTGGGTAAAAAATACGACAGAAATTAAAGAAAGAGCAAGTGAATTTGCTGGAAGCATGGAAAATCATGGATTACAATAGAAAAATGCGAGCATGAAAAGTAATATGGTTAAGCTTAAACATGGAAAAGTAAAAGACTAGTTATTAAAACTGGAAAAGAAAAGGACAAGATATTCTAGTAAAAATATAATAAATTTATAACTTAAGATATTGCAGCATCAAGAATTAAAAAAAAAAATTCAATTTATTACATTATATAATCAATTCTTAAAGCTGCAATATTTTAAGTTATATATGTATTATATTTTTTACTAGAATATCTTGTCCTTTTCTTTTCCAGTTTTAGCAAATAGTCCTTTACTTTTCCATGTTTAAGCTTAACCATATTACTTTTCATGCTCGCGTCTTTATATTGTAATAATTATATAGATTAATGCGAACACTGGCTGAGTATAGTTGTTTTTCCTGCTATTGTGGACGGAGTCTGTACACGAGTCTTAATATATTAAGCCATATTCAGAAAAAAAGATTATTGAATATTGAACCAGCCATCTTCATATCTTCCTCGTGTAAATATCAAATGTAATAGCCCCCAAGGGATTTTATAAACAAGTTTTTATAGATTCATCTCTCCTATGTGAATATCGTATTGAGTTGCCGAGAGGAAAGAACGAGACATGATCTATTTGCTTCTCATATGTGTAACTCTTCATTAGTTATCATCTTCCCATCATGTCGATTTCGCTTGTGTCTTTGATATTTCATTTGTTCTCGTCATCCTGTCGTCACGTTTAAAAGTCCCATAAAAACGATCATTAGGCGATCACGCACATTAACTTATTCGAGCCATTGCTTGTTGTCTACGTCATGACACGTCATAGGAAATAATCTTAGTCAATTTGGCGACGACCCCGCTTAATTACGTTCAGCGATCCCTTATTTGTTTTATTTCAATATTGTCTTAACACATAATAAACACTAGCAGGGCGCCCGGCATTGCCCGGTCGTAAAATACGCCTTAATATATTTTGATTAATGCAGATTTCGTATTTATTATTATTATTATTATTATTATTATTATTATTATTATTATTATTATTATTATTATTATTGTAGCAGTTCAGCCGGCTTTGCGCGGGCCTTATGTATTGTTCATAACTTGCCCTATGTGTGAATACACTTTATGTAAAATTTCAAAGGTTTAGACCAGAAATTGTCTGAGTAATTTGGTAGAGACCGCAGAGGTATTTTTTTTTTAACTTTGACCTCAAATTTGACCCCTTAACATTTATTGCTTTGGTCTTAAATCAAAATAAAAAGTTTGACTTATGTCCAAGTTACCTACATCTAAAATTTTAAGTGTTTAGACCCAAAATTGGCGGAGGAGTTTGGTAGAATCTTCAAAGGTCAACTCTTTCAACTGTGACATGAAAAGATGAAAAATTTTCGCCCCCAAACTGATTAAAATGCTTGCCGCATGTCTGAATACCCTTTATGTAAAATTTCAAATGTTTAGACCACAAAATTGGCTGAGTAATTTGGTAGAGACCGCAGAGGTCTTTTTTTTTTTAACTTTGACCCCGATTTTAACCCCTTAACATTCACTGCTTTGGTCTCAAATCGAATAAAACAGTTTGACTCCATGTCTAAGTAACCTACATTTAAAATTTCAAGTGTTTAAACCCAAAATTGGCGGAGGAGTTTGGTAGAGTTTTCAAAGGTCAAATCGTTGAACATTGACCCCTTGACAGCCAAGGAGTCAAAGTTTAATGATTCCTGTTGATTCTCTATTAGTGTGATATTAAGGCACGACAATTTAAGGCACGGCAATTTAAGGCACGACAAATGGCCTCTCCTGTTTTTATTTTGTCGCTAAAAATCTTTGTAAAAAATTAGTAATTTATTTTTCAGACTTAGGGGGAAATATTGAAAAAAAGAAATACTAGTCAACCATAAAAGAAAGTTCCCTTAAGTATAAAGAAAGAAAATTTTGTTTACGTCGTTAAAATCCTAAATGATTTTTTCTAATAAATGTTTTTCATTAAGCTTCTGAATTTTTTTTTTATTATTCATTACGTTTCTGAAATTTATTTGCAAATAAAAATGTTTTGTTTAATATAATTTAGTCAAATACAACAAACACAATAAATGAATAAACAAAATAAAATAAATGACAACGAAAAGTAAACATATCAACAAATTATTTCATTTTTCCATAATCACGATCTGTAAGTCTGAAAAGAAAAACTTGTTCATTTTTACAGAGATTTAGCGGGGGAAAACAGCATGCCAGTCTGGCTACATTAAAATCGATTGCTTCTTGCTGTTCTTGACAATAAGAATCATAAGTTACCTAAATGTCGTGCTTTAATATCAAACGAACATAGAATCAGCAGGAGCCATTTGTCCTACCATAATTATGCATAAATCGGCTTCGAAGTCTGGTGGACAATGCGCTCTATTTTTGTGACGTTGTCTGCGGAACCAACTCACGTTGTGTGCATTTTCAGTCGCAAAGGAGACCAAGACAAAGAACAGAAAATAACTCCAACTCGCCTGTTCTTTATAACAACGACATTTTTACGGCCGTGACGTTACCCACGTGATCAAGAACGTTCTCCACATCTCTCACGAGATCTCGAAGGTTATCTCATTCCGTATCTCACGGGATCGTTCTCTTTCTCTTTTTTATAGTTTTTTTTTTTAATTCTTTAGCTTTTTCCTTAGAATTGTCAGTCTGCTTCATAGCTGCTTACAACAGGGTCGTTTTCAAGTCCAATCTAAGCAAGTTCTTGCTAAGCCGCCCTCTTAAATAATCAAATCCTACCAAATTTCCTCCATTATCGATCATCACTGATGTCCAACTCTTATCCTCGAGTGGCCTTTGGGTCTCAATAAGCAGTAAAAAAGCGACTCTCCAGCTATTTTTGAAACCGTGTCATGTCTTGCCTAGCACTTCTACATGTCAGTGACATATTAGCAACAGAGACGAGTTATCGACCCCTGTTCTTCGAAAGAGAACTGACATCTAGCGGCCATTATGTGAAACTCAAATACAAACAAGTGTTTACGATAACGCAGAAATATATAATAACAAAATAAATAATACAAAAATATGAAAATAGGAACATTTATTGCATAAAAAAATGTATCAAAATATAATTTTAATGTATTAATATAATTTCTTTTCAATGAGTGATTCATAATTGAAACTAAAATAATAAATATGATAAAACATGAAACATTTATAGATTGTTTTTAGATTTTTTTAACGTTAAGTTTGTATAAAAATGTAGCAAAATATAATTTTAAAAAACATGAGACATTTATAGAAGTTTAAGAATAAGTTTTTTTTTTACAGAAAGATTGTATAAAAATGTAGCAAAATATAATTTTAGTTTACACACACTTTTAGAAAAGGAAGAGTTATCGACCCCTGTTCTTTGGCTGACAAGTGACATCTGTCGGCGGTTCTTGAAACTAAAATACACACATTCGTCTCATGTCATTGACCTGCAGAAATGCCTCTTGCCTTACTAACCAACACTAAAAACAAACAGACATTGTGTCGCATCTTACCCTCACAGGTAATTCATGAATTCGACCATTCACGAGCCACTCTTAAAACACCGCGCCAACAAAGTGTTCTCGCCGCAAAGGCGAGTTAAAAAGATGATGACAGAAGAGAGCGAAGACCGGGGTAAAGATCCTGGATGGCCAATAGCGGCAATCCCTGGCTCATTTCCAACAGCTAGATGGTATCTATCTCACTCACTCACTCACTCACTCTCTCTCTCTCTCTCTCTCTCTCTCTGTCTCTTTCTCTCTTTCTCCATATCACCCTTCTTCCTCTCTATCCCCATCTCGCTTTTCTGGTCGAAGTTTGTACTGTTCAGACGCGACCTTGGACTGACAACAAAACGTGCTGAATTGTTATCGGGGTATTTGTTATTTATTGATAAACACCCGAAATACTCTAAACTGCGTCGAGTAGACAGGATTATCGAGCCGCAGTTACGTGACTGCATTCCTCCTCCCAAATTTCGTTGCTCGTTTGTTTTGGACGACAAAAGTATTATAATTACCACTTAAGTACACACCCGCACTCGAAAATGCCAAGAACAAAGAAATGTTTCTCCATTATTCGCACTAATATTCATATAATTGAATGCCCCAATCCATGAAATTAATAGAAAACAAATAAAAAATAAAATATCGCAGACTAAAAGCTTACAAAAAAAAAAAAAAAAAAAAAAGTAGTGCGACGACAGGTGAAGCATAGTATTTTTTCTGTATTTTTTTTTTTAAACACTAACTCACTTGCCGATCAAGTATTCATTATGGACGACTTTCTCTAAAGGAGTAAGTTTATAGTGAATATCAAATTTACAAGCAGCTGTAAGCAAAATATATATCCAAGTCAGGGGAGATAACCCACAGCGCCTGGTATCCTCAAATGCTTACCTATCTGATACTAGCCAGGCTCTGCGTTGCTTAACTTCTAACGAAGAGCGGTGTGTTAACGTTATTTCATTTACCTCCTCTCAGGGAGGTAAGGCACAAGGTCAGGTGCAAAAATGTGCCTGTGGAACGAACTGGGTTCGAAGGAACTTGTTCATTTTTGGTTTGGAAGACATTTTATTTTGTTTTCACTTTTGAGAGAATTTTACTTGGAACAAAGGGGAGATAAAAAAGGTTAAACACATTCTAATAATATAACTGTTCCAAACTATTTATAACTTGGTATGATTATTTGGATTTATTATGGAAGTTTAATTTTGTAAAAAACAAAAAGAAAAAAAGAAAGTAGTTTTCATGGAGAGTCCGTTCATTAAAAGTTCGTTTATTTAGAATCCTTACTTTTTCAAAATGGTTCATTAAAAAAAAAAACAAATACAAAAATGTCTGCTGTAATTTATTTCGAAATTATAATCTATCTCTACTATTATTACTTTCTTGGCCTTCGGGACAAGATCAAAGTGTAGTATCTGTTCCGGCAGATACTGCAAGCTATGACTAGCTATGACTAGCAAAGACCAGATGTGGGGGCAACCCCACATGCCTGACCATTAACCAGCTCCCATTTCCCACCTCTCGGGAGCTGGTCCCCTTTTTCCCTTCCCCCTCCCTTCACTCCTCACATTAAAAATCGGCCTTGTGCCTAATTTGCTCGGTGGGGGAGCAAATAAATACCATCTGTTCCGGCAGATACTGCAAGCTATGACTAGCTATGACTAGCAAAGATCAGATGTGGGGGCAACCCCACATGTCTGACCTTTAACCAGCTCCCATTTCCCACCTCTCGGGAGCTGGTCCCCTTTTCCCCTTCCCCCTCCCTTCACTCCTCACATTAAAAATTGGCCTTGTGCCTAATTTGCTCGGTGGGGGAGCAAATAAATACCATCTGTTCCGGCAGATACTGCAAGCTATGACTAGCTATGACTAGCAAAGACCAGATGTGGGGGCAACCCCACATGCCTGACCATTAACCAGCTCCCATTTCCCACCTCTCGGGAGCTGGTCCCCTTTTTCCCTTCCCCCTCCCTTCACTCCTCACATTAAAAATTGGCCTTGTGCCTAATTTGCTCGGTGGGGGAGCAAATAAATACCATCTGTTCCGGCAGATACTGCAAGCTATGACTAGCTATGACTAGCAAAGACCAGATGTGGGGGCAACCCCACATGCCTGACCATTAACCAGCTCCCATTTCCCACCTCTCGGGAGCTGGTCCCCTTTTTCCCTTCCCCCTCCCTTCACTCCTCACATTAAAAATCGGCCTTGTGCCTAATTTGCTCGGTGGGGGAGCAAATAAACACCATCTGTTCCGGCAGATACTGCACTTAAGATAATTTGTACCAGTCAATGGAGGGGAAACCCTCTATACTGGGACAATTATTATTTTTGGTAACCAGAGTGCCCCCTTTTTGCCTACTTTTAGGGGAGCTGGTTTTTACCTCACATTAAAAACGGCCTTGTGCCTAATTTGCTCAGTGGGGGAGCAAATAAACACCATCTGTTCCGGCAGATGCTGCACTTAAGATGATTTGTACCAGTCAGTGGAGGGGAAGCCCTCTATACTGGGACAATTATTATTTTTGGTAACCAGAGTGCCCCCTTTTTGCCTACTTTTGGGGGAGCTGGTTTTAACCTCACATTAAAAACGGCCTTGTGCCTAATTTGCTCAGTGGGGGAGCAAATAAATACCATCTGTTCCGGCAGATGCTGCAAGCTATGACTAGCTATGACTAGCTATGACTAGCAAAGACCAGATGTGGGGGCAACCCCACATGCCTGACCTTTAACCAGCTCCCATTTCCCACCTCTCGGGAGCTGGTCTCCTTTTTCCCTTCCCCCTCCCTTCACTCCTCACATTAAAAATCGGCCTTGTGCCTAATTTGCTCGGTGGGGGAGCAAATAAATACCATCTGTTCCGGCAGATACTGCAAGCTATGACTAGCTATGACTAGGAAAGACCAGATGTGGGGGCAACCCCACATGCCTGACCTTTAACCAGCTCCCATTTCCCACCTCTCGGGAGCTGGTCTCCTTTTTCCCTTCCCCCTCCCTTCACTCCTCACATTAAAAATCGGCCTTGTGCCTAATTTGCTCGGTGGGGGAGCAAATAAATACCATCTGTTCCGGCAGATACTGCAAGCTATGACAAGCTATGACTAGCAAAGACCAGATGTGGGGGCAATCCCACATGCCTGACCTTTAACCAGCTCCCATTTCCCACCTCTCGGGAGCTGATCCCCATTTTCCCTTCCCCCTCCCTTCACTCCTCACATTAAAAATCGGCCTTGTGCCTAATTTGCTCGGTGGGGGAGCAAATAAATACCATCTGTTCCGGCAGATGCTGCAAGCTATGACTAGCTATGACTAGCAAAGACCAGATGTGGGGGCAACCCCACATGCCTGACCATTAACCAGCTCCCATTTCCCACCTCTCGGGAGCTGGTCCCCTTTTTCCCTTCCCTCTCCCTTCACTCCTCACATTAAAAATCGGCCTTGTGCCTAATTTGCTCGGTGGGGGACCAAATAAATACCATCTGTTCTTCAGATGCTGCACTTCTATTTCTTGTTCTCTTTGGGTAGAGGAGAAATCCTTCACGACTGAGAAAATTTTTATTTTTGTACCTTTTCTCCACGTTAAAAAACGACCCTGGTGTCTAACTCTGTCCCGTGGGGAGGCATAGTAAATAGGTACTATTATATAAAAGGAACTTTGTGTGTGTGTGTGTGTGTGTGTCTGTGTGTGTGGACATGTGTGTACGTGCGCGCGCGTGTTCCCTATGAACTCGAAGACGGCTGAGCCGATTTTCATGAAATTTCATACGAAGGTACTTTATGTGCCTGGCAGTGGTCTTAGATAGGTTTTGTATCGGAATGTCTTCGAGAAGTATTGATTCTCAAAATAATCCGATGAAAGCACGAGCAGGCGGGCTCACCAACGTTAACACACAAGTGCATTTGAGAAGTTTTATTACCATACAAGCCGAAAGTACATTACAACAGTAGGTTCTTTGATATGACAGGGGCGCGTTCGAAATGAATGTTTCTGTTTGAAGCACAATTGAAGCGTGATACTTGACTTTTGCATTTTAAACATTAATTCAAGCCATTATATATATATAAATTATTTTACAAAAATCAACAGTAGGTTCTCTACAGTGCAATGTAAGCTACCATGTATTGTGGACTAAGTCACCACGGGGAGGCATGTGAAGCTTCCTTACAGTGCACCGCGATGCGTACACAACTAGAAGAGGCAATCAATCGATTTGACGGAAAAAATGGGCGATTTCACAGACTTCGATAACAATAAAAAATATGGGATTGTGAAACATTAATTGATCATCATTCAATCCCGGACAACGTCGGGTCTCCCTGCTAGTTATTTTATAAAAACTAACAATTTCCATTTTCATTCAATGCATATTCACATAATTAATGTTTTACTTTGTGTTTTTGTGTTAATTTAGTGTATTTGTTTTATTTAGACAAATAAGTTACGCGAAGATTTAACAAATTGTCTCTCCTTGTTCCGTATGGAATTCTTCAAAAATGAGAAAATGTCCTCCAAACCTAAAATGCACAAATGCCGTTTCGAACTTGATACCCCGAGGTTTTCAGTTCGTATCGTTAACCACTTAGCCACGATCACCCGGATGTGTCACCTTATTATGTTGTATTTTTATCGTGCTATCTTAGCGTGAAGATAAGGCTACAACTAGAGAAATGAACTTATCCCTTTGTTCAAATACGGCATGTTGTCAACCGCCATGGTAGGTACTCTGGTGGCGTGCAAAGGCTTAATGATGTCCGGGATCAACACTTTAATTGTTGCCGCAAACCCTCAAATATAAGTCCTTGTATTCAGAAATATATGAAAAAGGGAAATTGTTTGAATCTGATTATAACTCTCCCACCTCCACCGCACTCGTTCCAATTTGGATGTTCGGATCATATGCTATAATGGTCAATAAAAAAGGGGAAAAGTTATCTTTTAGTTGTGAAATCTCGTTAATTTCTCCGAAATTAAACATTTATTTTCTAACTCATTGCATACATGTTTGACATAATTCTTTAGATGATGATTGAAAAGTTGCATTATTTGAAATTATTTGGACTACTATTTTCATCTTGGATGTTATTCGCATAACCCATAGCGCAACGGATAAAGTGATAAGTTGTAACCAGTTCTAAGCAGCGGTGTGTAGGGGTCTGGTGATGCTCGAAAACAACTCTTGATTGTTGCCCCAAACCCTCAAGTATAACTCCTATTACGGGGAATTATTATGAAAATGGGAAATCGTGTGAACGTCTCAATCAGTGAAGTTAAAAGAAAAGAATGAGAATAGCAGAAAAAAGTCTCAAGTTGGAAAGTTACAAAAGACATTATATGAATATTACTGCGATTACAGGCAAAGCATAATTTTCCTGCAATTTTTTAAACACCAACTCCCTCGCTGGATACCCCCCCCCACCGCCTCAAAAAAAATTTGGTTGCCCGTGACCACCGCCCTGTCTGTTTCGGCACGCTATTGTGTTACATCATCGGCCCGGAGCTGAATTAATCCGGGGATAATCTAGTAAAATCTGTTAAGATCAATTCATATCCATCATTCTTGTCTTACCGATCTAAAAAAAAAAAAAAAAAAAACAGAAAAAAAAAAACAAAAAAAACAAACAACATAAAACAAAAAAAAAAAATCGACGTTGAATTCAACTCATTCAATAGAAAGAAGCGGTGGCTGCTGAGAAAAGAAATAAAACTCACCCATCGAAACGAATAGGCCTTTGTTGAGCGATTAATGTTATATTAGTCTCGACTAGTAATAAATCTGACTCGTGAGTGAAGTAAAAAGACCGACTTTCAAATCAAGGAGATTTTTTGCACGTCAATTTGATGGTAGACTCGACACGTTCAAAAACAACACAAGTATTACTTGTGTGGTTCAGTCGAGCAATAGATTCAACGTGTGCCTCTGTAGGTGTATCAGAATGTTTGTATGAATTTTTGACACCCCTAACACGAAACTGCGAATAAAATATAAAAATCTCGTATTTTCTCTGTTAAAAGTGGGTTACTTATTTTCTTTATGGATTATACTTCCAAAATAAACTATTAAAGTTGTTTTAAAAGTAATAGAAATATGCTTAAAAAAAACAAACAAAAAAAAACAGTAATGAATTTTCCGAACTCAATATTTTTCAATTTTTAAACTTTAAAAATCTATCAAAATTTTTCTATTCATTCTATTTTTACGATATTTTCAGGGTCAATGTGAAATTATATGTTCTTTCCAATAAACCGAGTATAATATTTCAGACAAACGTTTTTTTTTTAATTCACGCCCCCCATTTTCAAGTTTCTATTAAAAAGTAAATAATTAATTTACTCACGGAAAAGTAAATAATTAATTTACTTACAAATTGAAGAGAAAAGGTCAATAAATAATATATTCAAATTAAAAAAAAAAGTAGTGTTTTTTAGAATTTTACCTGTAAAGTTTGAAGTTTAAAACCTTTTTATTTTAAACCACGTTATTTGTTTTTTCTTTTTTTTTTAATGGAATCTTGGTCCTTGCTCCTTTAATTGAAAAGAAAAATTAGGGCTTGAATTACATTTTTGTGAGGAGTTATAAGCTTGGAAAGATGGGGTGGAATTATTCACTATTTTCACGAAATTTGTGACACACCTAGTGCCTCTGTAACGTTGTACACGTTTACACACGTACCAGTGTATGGAGTATTGTTGTCCTATTTGGGCTGGTGCATCTGCTACTAGTCTCTTACTCCTAGACAAGGTTCAAAAGAGAATCGCCAACCTAATAGGTCCTGAACCGTCATCTAAGCTTCAGCCTCTGTCCCATCAACGAAATGTAACATCCCTCTACCTGTTCTACAAGTACGTTAACGGTGAATGCCCCGAAGAACTGCAAGCACTTGTACTCTCTCGACGTAAATACCCGCGACAAACCCGACAAACAGCAAAATTCCACCCCTTCACAGTAAAGATCCCTAGATGTAAGAGAGCCTTCTACTCCAGTAGTTTCTTCCCCAGAACCGCTAGACTTTGGAATTCCCTTCCGAGTTCCTGCTTCCCCAACTGTATTGACATGTAGAAGTTCAAGTGTAACGTGAACCGACATCTTGCTGCCCAAGTGGAAATATGCCTTGTTTAGGGTGAAAATGTAATAATAATAATAAAAAACATTAACATGTAGAGACCCAACACGTTGTAGACTCCGTCACAAAAGGAGGCCAAGGCAGGGAATAACTCGACTCACTTTTTTTTTCCTTTGAAACAACGACATTTATCTCCCCCGAATAAAACGTGATCGTGATCTGTGCACACGTTCTTCTTTTTATAACCTTATTTTTTTTCTTCCTTGCCGTGACGTCACTTCGCACACAGCTCGGTCATTTGCATACAGCTGCTGTTACACCTCGATGAAAGTGCGCGCCCCTTTTCCAAAATAAGTCGGATCAACACCCACGGAATTTACAGACGTTCGGAAAGCTGTTATTATATCTTAACTCTTCCAATGTTAAACCAATGTTTATGCACGAAAACAAAGGTCGTAAATTGAATAAATGCGTCTTATTTTTGACGAGCATGGCTACCCGGTGTTCCCCGGGATATTGACAGCAAAAATAAAAGAATTAAACAGTGTGGGCAAGAACATTTGATAAACGTTGTTAGGTTTTTCTTCGTTATCGTAGCGAAATCCAAAAATCGAAATTTTGAATTTTAATTAAAACCAATTGTATCTACTTAATCTTCATGTCGAAATTTGTAACATATCAAAACATCACGAAAAACGATGAGGTAGAAATAATTTATTAATTAAAATAGATTTCCAAATTATAAGTTACGTCAGAGTTGCCAGATTGGCCCTTTTAAAACCAAATTTCGTGAATTTGGCATTTTTTTAAAATCAGTTTGACCTTGAAAATTTTGTATCTCGTCTTTTTTAAAATTTGATTTTATATAAAACAAAAAACAAATCTTCTGTTCTAAATTCTGAAATAATTTTTTGTTCTTCTCCAACACGTAATTACCTAAAAGAAAAAGAAAAAGAAGAATTCTACATCCGGGTACTCGCTTTAAAAAATATGAAAACAATAGAATCTATTACTGATATTCCTTACCTCAAATCTAAAAAAATTAATTTCCTCCCATAACATAAAAAGTATATGATTTAATTTTCACAGGAAAATACATAAATGTGTGTGAGTCATATCTTCAATATTGCCTCAATTTAATATCTTTAATAAAACCATTTTTATTTTATTTTATATAGCATTAATATAGAACCTTTTCCATTTGGCCTTTTTTTTATTAATTTTTTGAAATTTTGCACAAACATTAAACACGATATGAGTAAAATAAAGTAACAGAACGGGGTTTCTCAGGAAAACTCCGATTACCCCCCTCTAGGGGTGCGTTTCAGGTTAAAATGGCTAAAATTTACACTTTTGTGCTTATTAAAAAAAAAAATTGATGTCTTGGATTTTTATAAAACTTTCTGAAAGGTTGTAACTAACTGATTTCTATATAATTTTGTTTATCTATACTTCACGATAATTCTTGGGTGTGCGCCAAGGGCTCTTTTAGGGTTAATAAAAAACACTCCATTTTTGGGACTATTTTACCATGTTTGACCAAAATTTTCTGTGTATGTCTATTTAGCAGTTTTGCAAGGTGCTGAACTCAAATTTAAATATGTTAAGGCCTTGGGGACTTTTGGAGCTAAAGGGGGTGGAGGGCAAATAATGGACTTATTAATTTCTGTTTTTGCATGGTGCAGAACTCAAATTTACATAAGTTAAGGCCTAAAATTGCACCGTTTGGTAATTTTCACTAGGACTTGATGTTCCCTGGGGACTTTTGGGGCTAAATGGGGAGGAGGGGGGGAATGCTGAACTTAGACATTTTTATGCCTCGTTCACTTCGCACTCACGGGGGACCATGCATGCTTCACTTGTTTCTCCTGAAAAACCGGCTTTAAATATTTTCTTATACTTTGGCAACCCGAGTTACATCTCTTGGGTTTACATTCACAATTCAAAACAATATGGTCGGCCATTTTTTTTTCATGAATCATAAAAATACATGATTTTTATAATAATGCAGAACGATTTAATTAATTGCGACATGACAATTAAGTAGACAACGTTATTTATTGTTGAAATTGACAAAAAAGTAAGTAGTTATTGTTTTTTAATGAAAACTCAATGCTTGTGGCGACTGATTTACAAAGGAGTTTTTATGAAGGCTAAAAAGCTAATCATCCTAATTGCTTACCGCCTTTCTCTCTCTGCTTCATCTGGATTTGCTTTCTTCCCAAAGCAAGTAAGTTTTCACAGAAATGTGCTAACTCAAAATATTTTCAACCAATGAAAATTGTTTAAAACCCCCAAAAGTAACAAGCCTATGTGAAAACCGACGTGAAGTAGAAACCCCGCATAAAGCATTCTACCAAAAGAGAGCGACAAAGACTTTTATCTATCAGGCCTCAGGCCGTATCTGGAAAAGGAACCCTAGAACATCGCTCAACAGAAATCTCGGTGCCTTTTGCCGGGGGGGGGGGACCATGTCGGAAAGTAAAGGACTCAATGACTCAGATACCAGACTTCTTTATCTCGAGCACACATTCTTACGCACTAACAAAGAGCCAGGCGAACAGAAACAAATTGCTACTCCCTGCTATACACGCACTAATAAGAACAAGGTAAATCAACTCACACGCGCACACAATAGCACGCTGCCAAACTTACATGTGCATATTATTTACACCATGAACGTATTGGCCTACAAATTTTTAAACCTTGTGACTACGAACTCAGTTTTATTCATCAAACACGTGTTAGCATAAATGAACATTTTCATGATTGAAAGTAAGTTTAATATTCTTATCTCTTGTATAAAAATGTTTTGTAATAAAATTTCGTTTTTTCTCAATTTTTTCCATTTACAAAACTTCATCTTATGATTTAGGGTAGTACTGTTGTGTAGTTGGGGGGACTCATAACGGTGTCTGTTGACAGGTACATATCGGGGACAACATATAATGGAAAATAAGACATAATTATAACGGCGTATACGGCGACGACGGTGATGTAACAATCACTTTTTTTTAGTTCATATTGATAGGAGATGTGAAATGGAGAGTTCTTTTAAACACAGGGAAGGAGATACGTTATTGATGATGGGGACAGACAGTTAACACTTTGGAAAGGTGTTCCATATAATTTCATTTACAAAGACGATAGACAAAAACACATTACCTTGCGGTTGAAATGATGACAAAGACAAAGGCTTATAAATAACATGATGGCATTTATTCCAGCTGGTTATGATGATGATGGTCAGATATTCGATGCTGTACAGAATTACATTGTCTTGTCTCCCTTTTTGGCTCACTTCCGAAAGAGGTTTAGGCTAACTCTCCTCCTCTGACCGTTCCGAACTCAACTCCTGAACTTGACTCTAACTTAACTGAATATATTGTAATATTTCTTTGTGGCGCCAGAAACGTACTAAACCATGTGATTGTCTCCCCACGTGGATTTACATACGTATGACTTGATTTCCATTGTCCAAACTCTGACCTCTAGTTCTATCGTTATTTCTAACATAATGGCCAAATGATCCACGTTCCTATTATCGTATCTAAATTGCAATATGTATTCTTTTCAACTCTTTAATACTGGGTTCGATTCCAGCCTTTTCCTTTAATAAATATTGTTTTAAATCCTATTTACTTTGCTTCTCTAATTACCGGGATCTATCCCCTTCTGTAAACAATAGCACTTGCTAACTGGTGACCCTTCTATCTCTTTTAATGTTTCATTTATTTCCATTTTACTTGAACAACCGAATTCATTCCTTCATTTTCTTTTTTTTTTTTTGCTAAACCATCACTTTTATATTCACTTTATATTAAACTAGCAGACCGCGCGGCGTTGTCCGGTCGTAAAATATCCATAAATCGATGCTTCCGTTCAGTCTCGAAAGACATAAGATGCTCCCTGTAAGGGTAGCTGTACGTGTAATTGTGAGGCAAGGGTTGCGCAATCCCAAACCACACCTCCCTAAATCCGCACTGTTTGAGTCCAGTGGCAAAGAGAAGTCCAAGGCGACGGAAACAATGCTGAGGTAAGCGGAGAGCACATAGAGCACCTGGAAGTCCAAAATGGTCACCCATCTGATACTGGCCAGGTTCATCGTTGCTTAACTTCAGTGATCTGACGTGTTAAAAGTGCATAATATTATATTTTAATTCATGCAGATTTCTTATTGATTATTATAGAACCAATTCTCTATTGATTATTATCGAATACTAGACTACCCGTGACCCGTTGGGTCAGTATGTTATATTAGCTATGGAATTCATGTATGAGCGTGACACTTGTGACTTGTGGCGTAAAGAAAATAGTTTTTTCTTTTTACATAACAGAAACATTTCTATGAAAGTATATTAAAATGAAAAATCACGGATGGATCACTCAAACATTAAAAAAAAATCCTCCCTTTTCGTGTAAAGTTACATATTTTTCCGAATAATCGCTCAAAAATCGAAAATTAAACATGATTTTCCTACGAATCGAATGCCGACGAAAGTCATTTAGCAGCAAAAACGCACATGAACCTACCGATGAGAAATATAAGAATGAAAAACCCATATTGGAATCCTTCAAGCAAGTTATAGAAAATTAAAATCTAAAAAAAAAAAAAATAAATAATTAATAAAACCTGAAGCAAAAAAATAAAACCTAAATAAATAAAATAAAATAAATCTAACATTGAAACAGATTAGTAAATATGTCAACAAATTCACACAACTATTTTGTATCTAGAAATGTAAACAAAAAATAAAAAGAGAAGGAAGGAAGGAAGGAAAAGGGACGGATAGAGAGTAGTAGTAGTAGTAGTAGTAGTAGTAGTCTTGGCTTTACTACCATTGTTCTTATGTTTGTCAACGGGTTAAAGTTGTTTAGTTGTAAGAAAATAGCGACAGTATCGTTGTAATAAAGAATAGTTGCAAAACACCCCCACTCTTCCCATGTTAAATAATAATTTCGAAATAATAACGTTAATATTTCAGTGCGCATGTCAAAATCTGCAAAAGAAGCGATTTGTGTTTATTTGTTTACGTTGCTATGGGTTAATGTTTATGCGCGCATGTGCAATCGGATGTCGTAAACCGGAAAGTGGGTTACATTACTCGTTACTAGGTCATTTGAGTTTAATAATTATATAGATATAATAATAATTTCCAAACTTATTAAAAAAAAAAATATGACATCCGTACCATCCCTTAGAATCGAAGCCAGAAGGTTTGGAGATTTAGCATTAGTCGTTATTTATCTCTTCAGTGTCATTACCGTTTGAACTACCGACAGAATGATACGAAAGGTTAGAAATTAAGCAACTTTGAGCAATGAATGTTTGGTTTTAAGCATGCTTAAAGTAACAACAGGAGAAATGTTCAAGATCAACGGTTTTGTTTTTAATTTTGACCCCTTTAGCAGCAATGTGTGTCGGCTAAAAACCAAATCGAAAGTGTGCTACAAGTCCAAATAATCTATATATAGAATTTCAGAGAGATTTTTCGCCCACACACCTATATATATATATATATATATATATTATATATATATATATATATATATATATATATATATATATATATATATATATATATATCCAATTTTCTTCACGAATTCTACGAAATTATACAGAATGTAGAAACTATGCATAAATAGAATTCAACGTAATAATGAAATAAAATCAATTATAAAAAATGAATAAGTAATTAATCAAGGCTAGTTGTTCAAATGAATATGCAAATTAGTTAATCTTCATGTAGTAGCTTGCATGACCATGACTGGGTACATTAACAAGATCGTTTCAATGATTTTTAAATAGAAACTCTACTAGAGATTTTTTATCATGGACCATCAAAATCAACAGAGATTAGAGCATTCCTGTAATGATCCGGTCTCTGTTGATCTTGTGGTGGGAGTTTAGTTCTGTGAAGTTCTAGGTGGTCCACCTTTCCAGGCCTTGTCTTCTCTCTTTGAGAAGTTTTAGCTTATTGCTAATCGCCTGAGGCGCCGTTACAGGGGAATGCCGACGCGTGCTGCCCAGACACTTTTTGCAGGTCAGAGTGCCCCTCCTCGGGGGACGCTGATTTCTTAATCCCACTTTTCGACTCTAGTGTCACAGTTTCTGTAGAGTGAGAACTAAACAACAATTTTTTGTAATAGAAAAAGTAGGATCTGGTTTTCGGGCTGAGATCCGAGTGTAGTATCTGTTTTGATTCTACACTTAAGCTAATTTGTCCTTAGTCAACGTAGGAGAACCCCTCCTATATAAAGGCAATTTTTATTTTAGCCTACTGGCAGAGTTCCCCTCAATAGAAAAAGTAGGCTTTTAATATCAATGTCAGGGCGAGAAAAAACCTCAACTTTTTAGATATATAGATAGATGTAAGTGTGGTTCTTGGCTATACACAAAAACGCTATCGTCGCACAAAGATGTCCTCTACCAAGGTTAGGGACCACGTAATAAATTCATCTACTTTTTATGAATAGATATATTGCCGTGCTTCATCCTTGTAATAGTTTTAATAATAATAATAATAATAATAATAATAATAATAATAATAATAATAATAATAGCCGGCAACAAGAAACCAATTGCAAGCAAAGGTTATCGAAAGAGGTGGAGAGTACTGGAAGTCTGGGGAGACTTGTTGTCACTGAGACTTCCGGGAACACAACAAGTTATTTTCAAAGAGTAATCTTTGATGGTGGCTTGTGTGACTACTCTTAGTGAGTAAATAATGATACTGCATAAGCATAATGAATTATTATTACTACTACTACTACTACTACTACTAATGAATTATTACTACTACTACTACTACTACTACTACTACTACTAAATTGGGAGAGGGAGACGCATACCTGATGTGACAGACTTACTACTTGCCGTCGAATTACATTTTTGTTTATTCATTTAATTTTTTTTTCTTCTCATTAATAAAAGTAATAAATGGTCCCCTGCCTCTATGACGCTATGATACAATTTCGATCCGGATGTGATTCATGCCTGACGTAATAATCATTATTTCAATCCGCCCCGAACTTAATCCCTGCTGACCTCTGTCGTCTAAATTAAGACGAATTGTCGGGTAACTGGAGAGTACAAATAAAGAAAAACGTCAAGACTATAAATTCGCACTTGATTTTAGATCAGTGGTCACCGACTAAGTTACACCCCCTTCCCTCTAAGATGCCTTTGTTCTACCCGTAAGTTAAAATAAAAACAAACAAAATAACACCTGATAAGCTAGACAGAAAGTCATTATTTAGAACAATGCACACCTTGGTAGACATTGAATATGTTCAGTGGTATATTTGGCGACACACACGCGCGAGCGCGCCCACACACATACACACACACACACACACACACATTATAAGTTGGTGCAAAAATAATGTGATTTTTTTACGTTCAACTGTATATATAAAAACGACATTATTTTTGCACTTAATATATTATATACACACATACACATATATATATATGGATTCAACCACTCTAATGAGTAGTGGACGACGAAACACGTGTCAGTGGATAATTATATTTTAAAAACAATATATATAGCATTCCCCATGTGGGGGTACCAAATTGGTTAAAGGGAAAATTGTTCCCAACTCGCATTTAGGTAAAAATGCGATTTCGTAAATAATTGAATTCATTTAAAACGTATCGCAAAAACAAAAACAAATAACACCTTCCAAATCACATCCTAACATCATTTGTAGACATTTATGCTGATGACACTACCATCTATGGTAGCACATCTAAGTCAGTAAATCACCAAGTTCTCTCCGATTCTCTCTCCTCTGATCTTGAGCACGTGGTACAATGGAGAAAGGAGTGGCTGGTTACTTTTAATGCATCTAAAACCAAGCTTCTTTCTTTACATCACCAACGTTCTGATCCACATCTGGCATCAATTGAAATGAATGGCTCTCGTCTTGGAGAGGCCTCAAGTTTTGACAAGCTTCTGGGCTTGACTGTTACTCCTGATCTTAAATGGAACAGGTACATCAAATCTGTTCCCAAGGCCGCTGGAAAAATGGTGGGATCCTTCTAGCGATCCAGTAGATATCTCACTGCTGATGCAATTCTCTATCTATATTAGAGCCAGGTACGTCCAAGGATGGAATACTGTTGCCACATCTGGACAGGAGCTACTAGAAATGATTTGTCCTGCCTTGATAGAGTTCAAAATAGACTTCGTAGCCTCACAGGAGATATCTTTTTCTCTTCTCTGCAACCTCTATCTCACAGAAGAGATGTTGCGAGTTTGTCTCTGATGTATCGTTATTTTCATGGAAAGTGTTTGACTGAGCTTCAGTCTATGGCCCCCCACCCCCCGCCAAACTTTCACAAGAAACACTCGTCTAGCTGAAAACACTATCAATAATTCCCCCTCACTCGTTATCTGTGCCTAAACCTAAACGTAGATTCCATGAACAAAGCTTCTTTCTTAGAACTGCACGCCTGTGGAATTATCTTCCGTTTTCCTGCTTTCCAGCTGACTACAATATGGTTGTCTTCAAGTCTAATGTAAACAAGTTCTTGATGAACCGTTCCATATAAGTTAAGAAATTTACCGCATTTCCATTATTGACGATTACTATATTGTCCAATTTCTACTGTACACTCTTTAACCCTTATCCTCGAGTGGCCTCTTGGCCTTGATAAGTGGTGACGCCTATGTAAAAAAAAAAACAAAAAACCATCTACTATCTCTCTCTCTCTCTCTCTCTCTCTATATATATATATATATATATATATATATATATATATTATGTTATATTTATTATATATCATATATTTATATTATCAAAGAGTAAATGTTTATTTTATATTTATTTTTAAGAGAGCAAAACTTATCAAGGTAAGAAAAGCTCAACACTATTAAGAGAAGCAAGCAATAATATTAAAATGGAAGATGAGGAATATAAGTTATATACAACTTTATTATATCATCAGAACAATAAGGAAAAGTCAAGGGGAATATTTAATAATAAAAAAAGTTTTTAGGCCATGGTATTTCGAAGCTAAATACTTCTCATCAGAAGAGGAGAAGGTCCAGAATTTTACAAAATGTAAATATAGGAAAAACATGGCTTAATGGCATTTAGAAATGAAATGGGAATGAAGGAATTTGATAAAATGATAAATAGTAATTAAAAATAGGCACAACATATAGGGGTAAATCGGAATGGTATTATATATGTAGTTTTTTTACAAAGGAGTCACCACTTATCAAGGCCTGGAGGCCAATCGAGGATAAGGGTTAATGAGTGTACAGTTGTCAAGGGGAACACGTCATAGTCATCGTTAACAGTAGAAATTTTGTAAATTGGATTACTTAAGCTAAACACGATTAAGTGGTACAAGCAATCTATAATATAAATCTCACCTGTCTGTATAAATACATGTATGTATATATGTATGTATGTATGCCTAAAACTTGCGATAGAGACGATGGATTTTCACGAGATCAGTATCGTTTTGAAGCTCGACCCTTCGGACGACAAATATCGAAAAATTGGCTAAAAACATTAATTTCTTCACCCTCAACTGGGCACTTTTCTACAAGGAGGGGTGTTTTTTTTTCGCCGATATTTTCGAAAGTCACCCATCTTTTCGATTAACTAGCCTTAATTTAAACGTTCGCCACTTCCGGTTTGGCGATGGACGCAACGGTAAAGACGTCACGTTTTATTTTTTCACGTTCTCTGGACAGAAGAAGGCCATCTTTCCCTGACTTTATTGCTGATTATTCATCCATTTCCATGTACTTAAAAAAAAAATTTCTGTTTGTTTTTGTTATTTCATTAAATATGTTTTATAACTTTTGTAAATTATTTTATTTATTTTTTAATTTTCATTCATTTATTTTCTTTTAATTTAATTTTTTTATTTTTTAAATTTATTTATTTTATTTATTTTTTATTATATATATACATTTATACACACATACATATATACATGTGGAGGTGTGATCAAAGTGCATCAATTTCTATCTACTGATGGAACGAAGATGGCTCTTCAGACCGTCCCTGCTCTTACACATCTGTTGCAGAGGTCACACTTTAGCTGAGATTGAGGCACGTCAACCGGCGCTGCTCTGCTGTGGACATTCATATGACGCTTCAGGCCTCCACTCGATTTACAGACCAGAAAGCAAATAGAACATCTGTGCCCTACAGTGTTTTTCCCATCAAAGAAAGATTGATCTCCAAGTGAGCGCTTGTGTATGTATACATACAAACACACATGCAACATACATACATACATACATACATACATACATACATACATACATACATACATACAACATACATACATACATACATACATATATACATACATACAAACATACATACATACAAACATACATACATACAAACATACATACATACACATATATATATATACACATACATACATACAACATACATACATACATACATACAAACAAACATACATACATACATACATATAAGCTCCATTTACGCATTGAGCACTGTTAAATTAAATACTAAAAACGTATGCACATTTTATAATATTATACATGTATACATTAAATAATAAATTATATATATACATACATATATATCAAAATGATGCACCGGCGCCTGGACGATCAGCAAAGTTAATTAATGTTGAGGACTGTAAGTACTTATTTGAGTGACATTTTGAGAATACCAGGTGCTTTACGTGTAAAAAAAAAAAAAAAAAAAAAAAAAGCAGTAAACTCCACCCAGTTGTGTAAATGGATATCAGTTTTGTCGCGAATAAAACCAGAAGTAAAGTAGCGTATTGTCACAAGAGCAGGTGTCCTTCATCATACATCTGCTCTCTTTAAAAGTAAAAAACAAAACAAAACAAAAAAAAAACAAACAAAAAAAAAACGGAAATAAGAACCGGATCTAATCGGCAAAATGTGAACAAAACGTTTGATGATGAATACATAAAGATGCAGAGTAAATAAAATATATATATTGCACGAAATCAGGCGCTCATTTCCATTAAACTGGGATACTGGTTCTATAATATGCATCAGCAGGATGTGCCGCACTGATGAGCTGTGAAACAGTGAAACAGTACTGCATGTGGATGACTATAATGCTCCCGACCTTGGGTTGAGCATATTGGGAAGTGATATACAAATTACCCTTAGCGTATAAGGCGATGCTCTTTGTGTAAACAAATTGAGCTTAGGCATTTGGACAATATCAAAATATTACTAATTCACTGCTTTCATAGCAGCAGCCGAATAGCGCAACTGTTAGAAGCTCCGAATGTCGTTTAGGCGGTCGGATTTTGATCCTGGCTTAAGGTAGTTGCTTATCTAGCCGCACTGATGAGCTGTGAAACAGCGAAACAGTACTGTATGTGGATGATATATATATATATATATATATATGTATATATATATATAAAGCTGAGCGTATGTGTGTGTGTCTGGTCACGAAGAGGCTCATATATGGTTGACTATTATAGAAAACTGATCACATATAATGATAGAAGATGTATCGAAACACAGGAATGGGCATGTTTGATCTGG
>NC_136504.1:98555644-98583144 GCF_053919585.1 Euprymna scolopes | reverse complement strand
CAATAAAGATTATGCACAATTATATTAAAATTGCTTACATTTGTTTCAAGTCAGTGTTTTATGTTTTTCAATGCACCAAATCTCATTAAAAACAACGCACACAAAAATTCGCAGAAAATGCCCATATAAGTTTAATTTCAAAATAAATATCACAAGAAGAGATCCCTTTTCAAATGTCTCGGTAAGACGTTCAATTAATTCTACATCTAAGTGCCGAATATTTTCTTAACCTAGAGTAGAGAAATAAACAGGCAAAACATTCCTCTCTCCTGGCTAAAAAAAAAAAAAAAGATGCAATTTGAAGAGCTTATCTAAAGGTCATATAAAGCAAAATGTAGGTCAACATTATATAGACTAAATTACTCTCTGAACCATAACTTATTGGCAAGCCAAAATGTGGTCAAAATCAACCTACAATTGTCTGAATCTATTACGAATGGGTGGATCAACAGTTCATTTTATTAATTTAGCAGAACAAGTCACCAAAACCCAAGAAAGAAAGCAAAAGAAATTACTTGAATTCGTCTGCGGTTTCTACGCCTTCATTTTCTTGTCCTTCGTATGTCATATCGTATGTCTACCCTGAGTTCTCTTTTAATAACCACGTGTAAAAGTGCATTCGACTGTCTAAGTCGTTTAGTTGTTAAAATTCTTTAGTACAGTCTATTTCCGTTCGAAAGTCATTGGGTGGATCTTGCTAAAATTAGCGCTTGTTTGATAGGTTTTAATTCATTAGACCTCAAAAAGCGTTTGTCTTTCTTTTGTGTCGTTACATTGTCCATTTTATTTCTGTTTTTTTTTTCTTTTTTTTCTACTAGACTTGCGGTTGTGATATCTTAACCATCTAATGACCCGTTCCAAGTCCGGATTCAATACTTCTTAGAACTAGTAAACCGTCACATGAGAAAAAGAAAGAAACAAACAAAAATAATTATCCCCTATAAAAACTACGGATTTAAATATAAGATTTCAATTGGTTACTTTAGATATATCTAATACCCAAGCTCCTCCCCTTTCACTATCAAATCAACGCTTGGAAATTCACTTTATCCCAATTAAAAGGAATAGCTCTCTCCTTGAGGAATCCGCCTTCTTTGATAGAACTAACCTTCATTCCAGACCTTGAATAGAAGATTTACATCAAATCTGTTGCTAGTCTCTGGAAAAGTAGTTGGATCATTTAACTTCTCCAGAAAGTATCTCACTCTTAACACAATCCTATAGATATATTTAGAACCAAAGACTTCCTAAGATGGAGCACTGTTGCCACATCTGGAGAGGTGCCGACCAGGGTACTGTTTTCAGTGTTGGCAGAGTATAACACTGACTTCGAAGTCTAGTGGAGGAGAGTCTCTTCCCTTCCGTATAGCTCTTTCTCACAGAAAAGACGCTATTAGTCTTTCTCTACTCTATTGTTATTTTCATGGTAGGTGCTCGACTGAGCTCCAATCTATGGTTCTCTCCCTATAAAAGATATAAAACAAAAACACGTCAAACTATAACAGCTGCACACAATTTACCTTCTTTTCTCTGTACCTAAACCGAAACTTCCACGGGCAAAGTTTCTTTTGAAGAACTACCTTCCGTGGAACACAGTACCACGGGCCTACTTTCCAGCTAATTACAACATGGTTGTTTGTATATGTAATGTTCACACATTTTCTTTAACAATAAAAGTCTGGCTTGTTTCAACCATCGTTACCAATCCTCACGGCGTTGTTCAACATTCAACTCATTGACCCTTATCCTCCAGTGCCTTTTGAGCATTGATAAGCGATGACTAATTAAAACATAAAAATAAACATCGCTCAAGAAGCGAGTATATAATAAATAAAATGAAAATAAAAATGCTAATAATTTGTTTCGAAAGAACGGTTGGTTTCGTTCGCAAAATATAACAGGCACATAGTTTTGCTACATGAGTTTAATTAACTTTTCGGTATTCATGCATTGTACGACCTGCGATTTTCGCCAAGTTTGCTCGAGCTCGCTCAGCAGCTGACGGAAATAATCGGAAAAGGCCGAGCGTTCTATTTCCTTAAAAACAATTTTTTAACATGAACCAATCGAAAGATTAATGACGAAATCCTTTTTTCTCTTGTAAACAAATTAAAAATAAAGTTTTACAAATTTTTTTTCAAGAAAATTTGTAAGAGAAACCTTTAATTTTGTTATCGATTTTTTTATTGGCTAAGCATTTCTAACATTGTGATCGGCCTTTTCCGGTTATTGACGTAAGCTGCCGGATGAACCCGAGCAACTTTTCAATCACTAGTTTCATCTTTTTGAACAAGGTAGAAAAAGTGTCTCTGTTATGTCAGATGATATAAGTAATGAGTTTAATGCAAACTAAAAAAGAAACAAACAAAAATAAAAAACCCGCAGAAGACGTAGTATAACCTTTAACAGGTTTATTCAACAACTTACAGAGTAAAATGGTGAGATAGAAGTTGCTGGATGCATGATGATTAAAGTCTGTGATGTGAAACATATTTATTTACATCGCAAAACTGTCATGGCGGATCTCCTATTTTCCCAAGGACAACAACTCTCCCTTCTTCGACCCAAGGGAAATAACTATTAATTTTAGGGTGTGTTTGGCAGTCCCTAGCCTCATAGACCTCAAATTTTCTACCAAACTCCAGCCCCCGTCTCATCGTCACAATGTTTCATCATGTACTGATTTTACCAGTATTCTACAGAATGTGCTCCGGCGAATTTATTGTATTTTCATCGCTTCAACATAAATAAACCGTAATAAATTCGACAATCAGCAAAATCCCACCCCTTCAATTTAGAGTCCAGACGAGAGAAAACTTTCTATTCAAATATTTTTTTTCCCCTCGGATCGCTGTTGTGTTTGGAATATCGCGCCTGCGTGGTTCTGTTTCCCAGGCTGCATTAATCTGCAGAAATTGAAATCTACTCAAAACATACTCCATTCTGTTAAACTTCTAAATCAAGCTCATAGTCAAAGTAGCCATCTTTTATATGGAGATCGCTCTTGACAAGGCATAAAGCCACTTGATGCAACGAGTTTAAAAAGAAATACATCCTCAAGGTTAAAAGCTATCCAACTATAAGCGTTAGAAAGATAGAAAACGACACAGAAAACAGCAATTATCACCCCTTTATTAGAAACATTACTCATAGAATGTTACGACAGAGATGAGCGTGATAAAGCGAACTCCAGACTTTTATGACCGAGACATCGCTCATCACTCACATAAGCACATTGAGAATTGGAATTACTATGAAGAAAAATAAATTATGGAGCGCAAAAGTTTTAAATGGTACCACTCCCGCCTTCGTAGCTCTTCAACGTCTAAGTTTTGAATAAAAAAAAAATAAAAAAAATTGGATGCTTTACTTTTGGAACGACTCTTAACATAAATTAATAAATGCAGTATTTGATTATTTAATCGTTTTATGTGGATTGTTGTTCCATAGCAACAAACAGTAAAAGAAATACCTTTTCAAGGTCAAAGGGTATTCAACTATTAGTGTTAGATGGATGGATTCCGACCCAGCAAAACAGCAATTATTCTCTCCCTTTGTTAGAATCGTCACTCATGGAATGTGAGGACTAAAGGAAAAGAGTTACGAAATTGCCAAATGCACCTATTTACAATGCCTCCCCCACGGGACAGAGTTAGACACCAGGGTCGTTTTTTTAACGTGGAGAAAAGGAACAAAAATAAAAATTGTCTCAGTCGTGAAGGATTTCTCCTCCACTGACAGAGAACAAAAAATTGAAGTGCAGCATCTGAAGAACAGATACTACACTTTGATCTTTTCCCGAAGGCCAAAATGTAAACCCAAAGTTCATTTTTCTACTTTCACTCTTGCTGTAAAACTTCAAAATTAAAATGTCTCTCATCAATCACGTATCAAAGTAGCCCCCTTAAGCCTCAACGAAAATGTGCTCATTTGGTATGAATTAAAGAAAAATAAATTCCTGCATTTTTTTTTTTTTATAGTTTCATTTTCCTGAATTCACTGAATATTACATGTAATTCACTGAATATTACATGTAATTCACTGAATATTACATGCAATTCACTGAATGTGAGCAAAATAAATAAATAAAATAAAATAAAATTAAATACAATAAAAAACAATCAAAAGATAAAAATATCACGAGAATATCAATTAGAGACAGAAGTTAAAAACAAACAAACAAACAAACAAACAAACAAACAAAAACCCAACAAAACAAACGCGTTTAAAATCAGTATTGAATATGTCCACTAGTAACTTACCGGTGTTAGAAATGTCGGTAAGTTTCAAAAGCTCATTCAAGCTGGTCCATAATGAGAAGTTCTTTAGAATGAAGTATACAAAATGCACTGATTTCTTTTACACGTTTCATTCGTCACCCTTTTTTGCTTGTCTTTTAATCCACATTTAATTATGCACTGGTTGAAAGCTCGTCACCCCCCCCTCTTCTCTATTTTCGCTCTTTGTCCGTTTTTATTTCTCTCTTTTTTTCTTTCTTTCTTTCTTTCTCTCTCTTTATCTATGTCTTCATCGATTTTTTCTTTATCTCTATTTCCCCCTCTTTTTTTCGTCTCTCTGTTTCCCCACCTTTCTCTCACTCTCCTCCTCTCTGTCTTCATCTATCTATCTATCTATCTATCTATCTATCTTATTCTCTCTCTTCAATGACTGCCTTCCATTCTTCCTGCTCCTACGCTTCTCTCTTCTCTTTCTTTATCCCTCTTTCTCTCCTGCTCGTCTCACCCACACTCTCTCTCTTTTTTTTTTTTTTTTATCTTTCCTTCTCTTTTATTTTCTCTCTTACATTCCCTACTTCTCTCTCCCTTTCCCCTTCGTCTTTTTCTCTCTATAGGACAGAACTATAAATTTGTCGTCCTGAAGACAACAACACCACATCTTTATTTTAAAACTTTTATTAAAAAAATCAATTCAGGTAACTTGATTATGTAGTAGAGCTGACACCTATTCAATATAACCGCCTAAAGCCTCAATCATCGCCTCGATACGGGTCCGGAACTGGGAGCATGCCTTTTCCACAAGCTCCGGAGGGGGGGAGAGCTCAGCGAATACTTGGCGGATGGCGGCGATCAAACTGGCTTTGGTATTGTTGGAGGTCATGTTGGTGATGTTCTCGATGTATGACCAAACGAAGTAGTCCAGCTGGTTCAGGTCGGAGAAGGAGAGGAGACAGTGAGAGAAGGGTACCAAGTCGTAGTATTCCTTCTGAAGCCAAGCTTGGGTCTCTTTCGAATTGTGGGCCAGCGCCGAGTCCTGCTGCCACACTCAGGGTCGGCCAGTGGCCATCTAATTGCACCAGGGGATCACCACACTTTTCAACACATCCAGGTACATTTTGGTGACTTTCAAGCCGACTTTGAAGATGTGAGGTGGCATGATGTGGCTCTCACTTGAAACCGCACCAAAGACCATAACGTGGCCAGAAACTTCGTTAAGCTGTGCCCTCAAGTGTTGAGCCGTCTGGATGTACATTTGGAGGGTGCTGGCAATGATCTTGTCATAATTTGGATCGGTAGAGAGCATGAGTTGTACAGCAGCGCATCCCCGATCTTGCTCGTTGAACACCGTGTCACTGTCAGACATGATAGAAGGCTCCTATCGCTCTTGAGATTTGAATACAACTTGCCAACTACTAGATGGTCTGCAAAAAAAAGAAGAAAAAAAGAAAATCGGTTTTCATCAAATGGAAATGGAATCATGTCTTTTCTAAGGCGACAATTTTATCGTTTCACCCTGAATTTCCAACTCACTTGTCTCTCTTTTCTCTCTCTGTCTTTGTCTTTATCACTCTTTTTCTCCTCCTCATTCCCCTGTTATTCTCTCACTCATCTCCCTCTTTCACTCTTTCTCTGTCTTTCTTTCTCTTTATATCTCTTTTTCTTCTCTCTCTCTCCCACTTATACCCGCCATTCTCTGTCGTCGCCTTTCTTTTGATTTGCTTTTTACACTTTCTCTTCCTAATCATCTTCCTCTGTCTGTCTGTCTGTCTGTGTTTCTCTCTCTCTCTCTCTCTCTCTCTCTCTCTCTCTCTCTCTCTCTCTCTCTCTCTCTCTCTCTCTCTCTCGGAGTACGTTATTAATCCAAAATCTATCATCGCGGCCTATTGAATTATCCATGACGAGTTCAAACACAGATAGACGATAAAATTGTCGCCTTAGAAAAACCGACAGACATCCATTTCCGTTTGATGAAAACCAATTTTCTTTTTTTGTTGTAAGCCATCTGCTAGTTGGCCAGTTGTGTACAAACTCAAAAAGCGATAGGAGCTTTCTATCGTGTCTAAAAGTGACACAATCCTAAACGAGTGAGATCGGAGTAGATACACGCTTTAATCCTCTCCGATTTGTACAGATTTGAATGGAATTATGATTGTTAATACATACAGACATGCAGAGAGGGAGGGACGACAGGCATTTGAATTAGAGGGCGAGGGGCATCCAATCATATTCAAATTATCTCTCTTTCTCATAATATTCCTCAGTACTAGGACTTCTACTTGAATCTTTCTGTTACATATTAGGGATCTAACGTGAATAGCGAGTGAGTCAGCTAGTACAAATTTGACCTAGGGCAATGAGTGCAGATCAAAATGACCCAAATCTGCAAAACAAAATCATCCTAAGGTTAGGCGGGGTATAGAAAATAAAGATACGTGTCGAGGTGAGATGACGTCAGCAGAATCGTTGGGAAAGAAACGAGAATTTGAAAATTTAGCTTGTCCATGACAGTCACACGGGACATATCACCCATCATACTGTGAGGAAGCTTTTAATAGAATCCCCCTACTCTCTATCTGTGCCTAAATCTAAGCACAAATTTAATGAACAAAGCTCGTTTCCTAGAACTCGGTTCCGCTGGCCTACTTCCCAGATGACTACAACTAGTTGTCTTCAAGTCCAATGTAAATAATTTCTTGTTGAACGCCTCCTTAAATAACAAAATTATACTCAACTTCTCATACTAACGATCACTAAGCTGCAGTCCCAGTGACCACCGTACACATATTACCCCTTATCATCGAGTGGCCTTCGGGGCTTAGTAAGTGGTGACTTCCTTTTAAAAAAACTCCCTGTAAATTCTCTGGATATAATTTCTCAAGTAAATATAGTAAAGTTTTATCAAGTAAATAGTTAGGTAAACGGAAATTTAATGTATCTCCGTTTCTTGTTTGAATTAATTCACTCCAGTAAAAAAAAAAAAAACCTTTAGGAACTCTCAGTGAACGTCAGTAAACTGTTTGTCTATTGACTACATAACAAGCAAACGTATGATGATGATGATGATGATGATTAAAATAAGTAATCACCTTATCCTATGCACACACACACACACACACACACACACACACACACACACACACACACACACACACACACACACACACACTTTCGGAACAGTTTATAGTTGCCCCGTTGGAGTAAGCTGATCAATTCAAGGCCAATAGGAACGACAGGGATAATTTGACAGATCCGAATGTCCATCACAGAAGGATGGTCTCGTATTATTGATGACACACGATTAAAAGCCGTCGATTATCACCGGAAAGCACATCGATGTGATCTTGTCACGGAACAGAAAGCGTTCTTCTATTTTGTAGACATATTTTATTTGCTTTTATCAATCATTTCTTGATCAAACTGGTTGGTACTGTTTGAACTAATATATATATATATATATATATATATATATATATATATATATATATATATATATATATGTATATATATATATGTGTGTGTGTGTATAAAGGTATATATAAGTGTACGTGTGTGTATGTGTATAGATATATACACGCACAGACTTAGCCTGTCAACTACGGGCCAAAGTTATAGCCTGTTAACTCATAAAAAATTCTTTATGCACAACAGGTGATTAAATATGGTGAAGTGTGTACTTAGTTTTGCGTTAAATACTAGTCCCTATTAATGCTTAAATATTAGTCCCTATTAATGCTTAAATATTAATCCCTATTAATGCTTAAATATTACTCCCTATTAATGCTTTGCTTCACATACACACACACACCATAATGCTTAGTTCGTTGCAGCTGACCTTTACAAATAACTATACAAAATTTCAGATAAATCAGTCCAGTAGTATCCGAGAAAACGTGGAACGAACAGACAACGAGAAATAAATATATACGAGATGCATTAAAGAAGTTTTCAGACTTTTTTTGTACAGGCATTGAAAATTATCTTGAAAATTCAGTTATTGCTATCCACCTTATGAGATGACTGACTAATTCTTATAATTTCAGGCTCAAATGAACAGCTACAGCAGGAATCTGAATACACTCTACTAAAGCCTAATTATCACAGCTGGTGAATTTAAAAAATGCAGTCTGGATGTGAGGACACTTTAGAAAAACGATTTGCAATAAAATTCTGTTTTAGACTTGGAAAAATGCCCCCCCCCAAACGTATGGAATGCTTCAGACTGCTTTTGGACCATCTTACATTAATTGAACATCAGTTTGAGTGGCATAAGAGATTTCATAAAATGCAGGAAGTCTGTGAGGGATAATGAGAGGTGTGGGAGAAGTAAG
Organism: Euprymna scolopes; assembly: GCF_053919585.1. Lineage (NCBI taxonomy): Eukaryota > Metazoa > Mollusca > Cephalopoda > Sepiida > Sepiolidae > Euprymna > Euprymna scolopes. The sequence goes on along the minus strand of NC_136504.1, from coordinate 98,574,578 downwards.
AAAGTCAAAACACCAGAGCTGATTGGCCAAATAACGAATTTCATGGATAAGGACCGCCGTGTATCTACAAAGATAATAAGTGCATAGTTTGATGTCAGAGTGGAAACTTTGCACACAATTATTTTCAAGGAATTGAAGATGCGAAAGATTTGTGCGACGTTTTTTTTCCAAAGGTGCCCAGAGAAGATCAGAAAGAAAGATATTGTCGTGACTGCAGGAAATTGTCAAGCTGGCCGATTTGGATTCCGCAGTTCTTGATACTCTGGTGACCTGTGATGAAAGCTGTATCTACTGTTATGACTCAGAGACCAAGAGACAGAGTTCCCAGTGGAAGCATGCTGGCTCTCCTAGACCCAGAAACTTATGATGACCCCTTTTATTTTTGACAGCACTGGCATAATCTGCATGCAGTGTTCTCACTGAACAGTCAACGAGGCCAACACTCTTTAATTCGGGTCATTGGCATTTCCACAAGGACAGTGTACTAGTCCACAACTCCACCCAGCGTCGCAGACTATTTGTATAAGACGAGCATCAAGAAAGTTCCTTACCCTCCCTATAAGCCAAACCTTGTTCCCTGTGACTTTTAGTTATTCCCTAAGCTCAAGGAAGACCTTAGATGCTGGCATTATGACACAAGAGATAAAAGAGGCTCATTAAACGAGGGTCATTGACACACTAACACAAGTAGACTTCCTAGGGCTATTCATAAATTGTTAGAACGGTACAAGTGCATTGCAGCCGAAGGAGATTACTTCGTAGGGTATTAAAGTTTCATATTCGTACTATCAATAAAAGTGCCCATATGAAAACGTCTGGAAACTTATTGAAGGCACATCGTATTTATAGATAGTCATCCACATATATACTACTGGTTCGCTGTCTCACAACTCATCAGTGTGGATAGATCAGCACCTATTCCTAGTCAGGGGGTGAACCTATAAACATCTAGTTGATAGTCGGCAGTTCTAACCTCGGGTCCATGGGATTGGTGCCCGTAAGCGACCTCGTCAAATGTCCATTTGTATAGAGAGTTGCCCAACTGATTTTACAGTGCTCGACCTGCTTGTTTATTTATAAACAAACAAACAAACAAACAAACAAACAGAAAGGTTCGCATTAATGCTAATTAAGCAGCGGGTGAATCATTTTAAGACAGTGCTCTACCCAAAAAGGAGGTTAAAATATAATGCATACTTTTTTTATTTTATATATTTTTTAATGGAATTAAAATTGATATAAGAATATAAAGTAAATGATAACCAGGAAGATGTAGTCAGTATTATATTGGATTCATTTAAACTGTATAAAAATGCAGTGGTTTTATAAATGACAAACACTGTTTTCCTTGGGCAGTTACAAACAGTACAGGCACGGGAAATACCTTTGATGGCATTAATAGGTTAACAAAAAATTAACCCAGTACAAAAACTGAGTCCGATATCCAGGCCAGTGTTAATTTGTCTTTGAAAGGGAGGTGATGTTTGATCAGCACTATTGAGTTGCTATGATATAGAATACCGCTTTGTTTTTAAATCCCGAAACAGTATTTCATAGTAAACAACTGATGATATCTACAATAATAGTAAGACTAGTGTGGAGGCAGTATGATGCAGTAGTTGTGATATATAATCTATTCCGGGTTATGGTGGCATATTGAAATTTATGAGTTTGCTGTGCAGGTTGGTTAGTGCAAAAGGAGTTTGAAGGGTAAAGTGGTGACGTATGTCAAACGCCATAGCAAGGGTCAGCGGTGTCTCTTGAAATGTCATTCGATTCGTGTTAAAGAAAACGTGGAAAAACAAAAATAAAGAGAGCATGGAAGAAAAAGAGAGGAAGATATCTCTTCGCTCGCTTGCAAGTGCAGTCTGTCTTCCGATTTTGGGCGAAACAGATGTGTCGGGGGATGCAGAATGTGTCGAAGAAAGGAACGCAAGAAAGCTTGAGTCAGTAATGCGATGGCCCCACCCTCCGTTCATTCGTAGAAGAATAAAGAATCAATGCCAGAAAATCGGCATTATGTTCTCGGCGGATGTTCATTACAGCATCGACCAGTGACGGGAAGAATCATTCCCAGAGAAGACCAAGAACCAGAAAAAAGGTATGATGACTTTATCGTATATATATATATATATATATATATATATATATATATATATATATATATATATATATATATATACTAGAGGTATCACGATCACATACATACACACGTATTAATAATAATGAGACATAATCACAAAAGACAAAATCTCTCCCCCATAATTACTCTAGAGAATAAATTGATTTGCCAGAATAGAAATATTCTCAGTGGGAGACGTGGAATTAATGTTTTTAATATAGTTTTGAGGACAAAAATTATTTCAATAAATATTATTTCAACGTAAATATTATTTCATGTATCAATAATAATAAATAATAAAATAAATAATAAAATATTATAAGGAGTTAGATTATTTTATTATTGATTTTAAGTATCTATTTTTATAGTGCTCGATACGTGAGGAGAACTAGATAGTAAGTTTTAAAATATATATTGCATATATATTTTCTGTGTAGCTATATAGAGCTACACAGAATTTTCCGAGTGCCATCCCGTAAAGACTCGCCATGCTAAAATGCGTGAAATTTATATTACCAAGTGTTTGTTTTCTTTTTTTTTTTTAATAAGGATATTTACACTTGGTTTTAGATTAGCTAACTAACCAATCAGATCAATTGTCATCTCCATCCACGGGTTAATGTTATCATTGGCCATTAGAAGTACTCCGAAACACCTACCTATTTAATATATTCATAAAAACCTATTCAACATATTCATATTCACTTTCACCCCCAGCTCTCCCAGCAAAAAAGAATAAAACTAGAGGGAAGTGAAAGTCAGCCGAACCTTTGTTTGAGAGATGTTTTTAACAACTATGACCAACTAATTAAAATTCAGCGCTTCTATATTATAAAAACGAAAAAAAATAATGAATTTCCAGTGAAACAAATGGCACCTACGTAATTATCATGTCCCCAAAAGCAACATATCCAAAAATTACGGAAAACGATAAGGTAGAAAAATAATTATTAATGAAAGACTGTTCTTGATAACAAAAATTTATGGGGAATAAATGCTGCCCGACATTTTGAAGTACGCTCGTCACGTGATGTGAGCAACAAAACTTGATTATCTCCCCTGTCAAGTTTTTGTAAAGGTAATAAGTTATTTCGCTTCCTTTCACAAATTTCTTTTTCCTTTAATAATTATTTTTCTACCTTATAATCTTTCGTAATTTTTTGATATGTTACTATTTGAGACCTGACAATTACGTAGATACCATTTGTTTTACTCGAAATTCAATATTTTCTGTTTGCATTATGTAGCAGCGCCAAAATTATATATATATATATATATATATATATATATATATATATATATATACATACATATACTTACATACATATATATGTATACATACATGCATACATACATACATACATACATACATACATACATATGTATACATACATTTATATATATACATACATATATATACATACATATATACTTACATAAATACATGCATACATGTAGATATATGTATACATACATACATACATACATACATATATGTATACATACATACATATATACATCCATATGTATACATCCATACATATATACATACATATATATGTATACATACATATACTAAGGTATACCCGCATGCATACATACACACATGCATACATATATAAATACATACATATATATACATACATACATATATACATACATACTTATGTATACATACATACATACATACATACATACTTATGTATACATACATACATATATACATACATACTTATGTATACATACATACATATATACATACATACGTACATACATATGTATGTATACATACATACATATATATGTATACATACATACATATATATGTATACATACATACATACGTATGTACATATATACATACATATATATGTATACATACATACATATGTATACATACTTAATACATATATGTATACATACATAATACATATATGTATACATACATAATACATACATAATACATACATACATATATATATATATATATATATATATATATATATATATATATATATATATATATATATATATATATATATAATTGTATCAGTTTAAGGACTAAGCAACCGGTCACAGGAGGAAGCTTTTAAGTCTGCACAGATTTCGTATGTTAAACTCGTAATTTAATAAAAAGAGGTGAGACGGTTCAGCCGGCAGCTGACACATGGGAGACAACTTTCAAATTAAGAACTGCAGGCAAATGAATTATTTATTCAGTTTCTTTTAGAAACTCGAGAGGAGAAAAAAATATATTAACCACAAAGTAATTAAATAGAAAAAAATATTAAATAAGTGAAGCATATGCAAAGTGTATGTAAAGACCGTTTTATTAGTTTGTCTTCTTTTGCCCTTCAGCCTTTTTTTTTTATTTATAGTTTAAAGAAAACATTTAAACTATGTTTTTGCGCATTTAAATTAATTTCCTGTCTGAACTTGAAACAGGGTCTTTTAAAGCTTGAGGCCAGGCCATTTTTGAATTTGATTGTAAACAGAAAAGTAGATATCTTTAGTCATGGATTAGACATTTCCGTGCATGAAAAAGTACAATTATATATATGTGTGTGTGTCTGTGTGTGTGTGTGTGTGTATGTGTGTGTGTGTGTGTGTGTGTGTGTGTGTGTGTGTGGCCTGGCAAGGCCAGAGGAGAGACAACAAAGCAAAAAAAGAAAGAAAAAAAAAAACTAGAAAAATCCATCCCAAAGCCGCAAAAGTAGCTGGCTTGCCACGACACTATATATACAAATGTATGCAAATTTGAGTATATTTTATTGGTTTGAAAATATATGTTTATTTTTACTAATTGTCATAAAATTTACTCGCCTCGCATGCAAGAGGCTCGGGTTTCGAATCCCGAATTCGGATACGTCTTACTGGTGAGCCCAAATGAGGGTGAAACTCGAGTCTTGAACTTCCGGTTTGTTGGCTTCCATGGCTTTTGTTAGCTGCGACGTTGTTTGACAGTGGAAATAATTATATATATATATATATACGTTGGACTTGAAGACGGCCATATTGTAGTCAGCTTGAAAGCAGGAAAACTGAAGAAAGTTCCACAGGTGTTCAGTTCTAAGGACGAAGCTTTGTTCATGGGATATATATATATATATATATATATATATATATATATATATATATATATATATATATATATAAAGTTTCGAAAATATATATTGCAATTAAGTTACACAGAATAACTAACTAGCAAATTCAGCACTACGTAAATATATATGAGTAAACGATAATATAAATTTCATACAATAGCCTGGCGAATCCTCATGGGAATGAATCGTGGAAAATTCTGTGTGATTTAATTGCGATATATATTTTTAAAACTTACTACCTAGCTATACTCACGTATTGAGCACTGTTGAGAGAGAGAGAGAGAGAGAGAGAGAGAGAGAGAGAGAGAGAGAGAGAGAGAGAGAACCTGGTCTGTTCTTTGAAAACATTATTGATTAAATTTAATCAAAGGATATTACATTCATCATTTTTAATTGTTAAAACAACTGACATCTATGCAGACGACACAACCATCTGTGACAGTATTTCGAAGTGCAATGATGGTTGCTCATCCTCTCTCGTCTTACCTGGGGCACGTAACATAATTGGGGGAAAAATTACTTATAGCACGCCCTAAAACCAAGCGTCTCTCCTTCTCTTGTCAACGATCGGTTCCTCCTTTTGTCTCAGTTGAAATGAACGTCTATCCTTTTAAGGAAGAACTTTACTTTGATAAACTCTAAGATTATAAAATTAAATGGAATGAAAACTGTTGCTAACTTCGTTGGAAAAAGGGTTGGAGTGATCTGCCACTAGAAAGTACTCGACGCGTGACGCAGTCCTCCGTTTGTTCACGTCAGATAAGTCATGAAATGGAGTACTATTGTCGCAACTGAAGTTTTTATTGTCCTGACAGACTATGAAACTATCTTTAGTGGAGGATGAGCTATTCTCGTGCATAAGTCTCTTTTTTACGTACAGGCGCTGTTATTAGTCTTAAAATGTTTTTTTTTTAACTCGTTTTCGCCCTTTCCCCAAACAAGGCATATTGCCACTTTGAAAATGAGGGCTACTATTCAGTATCGTGTCTAACAGGGAACTCAAAGGTTGAACAGCGACATACTACGATATCTGGTCATACTACGATGTCTGTGCATACTACATTTGAAGTTCTGCCAGTTAGAGCAAACAAGGAAGCAAGAAATATTGGGGGGGGGGAATTTCAAATTCTTGCAGTTCAAGGGAAGAAACTCATAAAATAAGAAGCTTTCCGGCATATAAGATTTTCAACAATGAAGGGGTAAGATTTTGCCGCTGGGAGTATGTATATCGAGGAAGGGGGTACAAGTGCCATGAGTGCATCCGAGCAGATTCTATTAAAGTATTTGTAAAACAGGCACAGGGATGCGACATTGCAGTGATGGGACAGAGGCTGGGGCTTGGCCGACAGTGTGGGACTTATTAATTTTGAGATTCTTTTTAGACCTGTCTAAGAGTGAAAGACCAATGGTAAATGCACCCGCCCATATCTATACACTATCGTTAACTTTAATGTAACAGAGCGCGTACGGGCGCGTGTGTGAGAAAAGCAGCAGCAGCAGCAGCTGTTAAAGCACGTATGCAAATTACCAAGTGTGCGCGAGTTTTCGGCACAAGAAAAGGAGAACAAAAAGGACAGCACGTGGTCGAGAAGAGAAGCAAGTTGCGCGACAGTCAAGATGGACGTGTGAATAAGAGGGCGAGAAAGCGCTGGTTAACACCAGTGCGTGGTGGCAAGGAGAGAGACTTTTTAAAAGCAGATTTGTGTGTGAAAAGACTTTGGAAAGCTAATGAAACGAGTTGTTTTGGAAAAACCATGACTAAATGCATTTCATTTGCACGAAAAAAATTAGATGCCGAGTCGGATTTTTATTTCTTTCTTATTTTATTTGTTTGTCTCTTTGCGACGGTACGAGACAACGTGTGGGTCCGAGAGGCTTGAACTGTAACGACACAGTTAAAAGAATAACGGCCACGTTACATTAATGGTAGGTGCTCGATTATGCTTCAATGTCTGATCCATTTTGTAAAACATTCACAGCAAGAACTCGTCTAGCTACCGTCACTGCAAATAACGTCTTTTCCTTACACTGTGTACCTAAAACCAAACATGAACGGAATTTCTTTCCAAGAACGTACTCTCAGTGGGATATAATAGGACTGATCCCATCTTAATTACAGTAGTTGTGTTCAAGTCTAATGGCAACAAATACTTTTGATCAGCAAAATCCACCTCCACTTTAGAGATCCCCCCCCAATGACGGAAAGCGTGTTACTTGAATAGTTTTTTTCCTCGAACATTTTGCCTTTGGAATCCTCTATCTGTTGCCCGTTTCCTCGACTGTATTCACATGCAGAAATGTAAATGTAACGTGAACAAACATCTCGTAGCCCAACTCCCACTAAGAATGCCCGTATAAATCTGGCCCCTAATTCACAGTGGCAGTGTGCCTTGTTTTGGGCAAATATAAGTAAACAAAATGTCCCTTCTACACATCGTCTCCAATCCTCTCATAGTGTTGTTCATCGTCGAATTGACAATCGCATTAACTGCTATCCTCTAGTGGCTTTTGGCCTGGCTAACTGTTGATCGATTACTATATATGTTAAAATATATATATTAATAACATCAACTTGTTCCAATTTAAGTTTTTTTTACAAAGAAGTCACCACTTATCAAGGCCCAAAGGCCACTCCAGGATAAGGGTTAAAGAGTCTGTACAGTAGTTAATGGGACACTATAGTAACCGTTAATTGTGTAAATTTGGTAAATTGGATTACTTAAAAGGAACGGCTCATCAAGAACTTGTTTACATTGGACTTGAAGACGGCCATATTGTAGTCAGCTTGAAAGCAGGAAAACTGAAGAAAGTTCCACAGGTGTTCAGTTCTAAGAAAGAAGCTTTGTTAATGGGATCTATGTTTAGGTTTAGGCACAAATAAGGAGTGGGGGAAATTATTGATAGCGTTTTCAGCAAGACGAGTGTTTCTCGTGAATGTTTGGCGAGGGGGCGGGAATCATAGATTGGAGCTCAAACGAGCATTTGCCAATTTTAGATATGCGTTTAATACTTTTAATGTAAATTATGCATGACAATCTCCTCTGGAGATTTTTTTTCACAAATTCTAAAACTTTATTATATTTAAATATATATATATACATATATATATATATATACATATATATATATATATATATATATATATATATATATATATATATATATATATATATATATATTGAAAATCAAATCCTTCGACTATAATAAAAATATGTTTGGAAAAATTATGTTTCAATTCTTAGTAGAATATTCACTGTTCTATATAATTGTAACCTGAAATACTTTCTCTCTGTCAAATATTTTTGGATAATAATAAGTAAAAAAATATGAGACCGATTTTTCTACATAGAAAATTTATTCACGAAAATAGCTTGGGTTTGGTGCTACCAGATCAGGCTGTCTGAAGTTATTGTCTGAAATGCACCAAACATTGATGTTATTGCCCCCCCCCATTATTGCCCCCCCCCCCATTTGCTAAGCACAATCATGTTCTGCAAAGTTAATAACAAAACAACAACTTTCCTTTACAAAACAACTAAACCAAACTCCATGAATAAATATTTGAAGATATAAAGAACTAGAAACAATGTATATTTTTTTTTACCAAAATAACTAGACTTAGCATTAAACAAACCGAAAAGAATTGGTCTTAAAACAAAACAACCAAACCAAGCCAAACCAAACCAAACCAAATAAATAGCTTACGACCAAGAAAACGGATTGATCTCAAGTCGCATTTTCGAGTATAAATCTATATAAAAATAATCTCTCCCAAGTAGATTGTTTCGTTGGATATTGATGAACGGATGGCCTGAAAGAGAAGGAGAATTGCGAAAATGAGAGAGAGAGAGAGAGAGAGAGAGAGAGAGAGAGAGAGCATGTTGGCAGACTGTTTAGAGGAGGGAGAGAGAGATGTAGCAGGGTGGTGGTGATGGCGGACAGGTTAGAGCGAGTGAGGGAAAGTGGAGGGGGGGGTGACCGTGCTATACAGTAGGTTTTTACATGTTTAATTTCCCCGTCATTTTTAACTAAAGTCGCTTATATTTTAAAATAATTGCAGTTTCGAATCGCATCAGAGGTATACTATACAAATAAATAAATAAAATAAGGTTTAACTCGTATTTTTATCTGTATTATTTAATTAATCGAACAATATGCCAATGATAGCAAGTTTTAACATGAAAATATTAACTGAAAGTAGTTTCAGTCAATGAAAATCTTTCCAAAACCCCCAAAGTAACAGATACAAGAAAAAAGTAAACCAACGCACACGCGCACACAATGCCACGCTACCAAATACTCACACACGCATATTACTTATACATGCATATTCACACTATGGACATTCCTAAGCCTTATAACTACTTACTGAAGCTTCTTTACGAAAGAAGTGTCTGTAATATCACCACTTTCACTACTGAAAGTAAGATTTATATTCTTATCTTGGTACTTCTGCATTTACCGACCTGCAGTTTCCACGAAGTTTCTCGAGTGTGCTCGATCTTTGACGAGAATAACTTAAACGTTAAACTGCTACGAAAAAATCATGATGCTAAACAGGAAAAACATGGAAATACAATAAATATAATTACAAACACGTATTAAACTCAATTCTAACTCGAACTCTAAACCCTAAACCTTAACCCTAACATGCGCGATTAAAATTAATGTTTTATTTATCGAAAAAATATTTGAAAAGTAGCCTCCATAGATTTGTAATAGCTAAAAACAGACAGCGCATTTGTTGAAAACTTGAGGGACGCTCGATCGACCTTTTCCGATTATTTTCGGCTGCTGCCGAGCGAGCCCGTCGAAATCGCGGATCGGTAAATGCAGAAACACCCTTATCTCTCGTATAAAAACGTTTTGTTATAAAATTTCGTTTTTCTCGTATTTCTATTTACGAAACTCTGTTTATTATTTGAAGTAGAACTCGGTGTAACTTCTCTTCCCTTAATCTTTCATTTATTTTCCATATTATTATGCATACATGTTATACGTATATCTGTCATTTTGTCACTTCGCTAAAATAATAACTTTCATACTATAATTCATATTAAATATCGATGTCGTTCTTGGCTGTACACAAAGACGGTATCGTCATTCAAAATGACTTTTACCAAAGTCTATTGTGTTTTTTTTTCAGTTATTTGTTTTGTAAAACACAATGTCTATACCAATAAAAACTACTTCATTGCTACTTTACTTTAAACAGTTTGTGTGTAATTAAGGAGCATTGAAACTATCTAATAGTAAATGATTTCTGAACTAATCCCGGGTGACGCCGATTAAGAACACACATCTTCTTCTATGATATAAACCTCACCTGTCTGTTTAAATGTATGTATGTATGTATGTATGTTTGTCTAAAACATTCGACACAGGCGATGGATTTTCACGAGATCGATATCGTTTTGAAGCTCGACCCTTCGAACGACAAATATTGAAAAACATTAATTCCCCCACCCTCAACTGGGCACTTTTCTACAGGGAGGACTCGCTTTTTTTTCGCTGATATTTTCGAAAGTCATCCCCTCTTTTTGATTGACTAGCCTTATGTCACTTATGTATGGTGATGCACGCAACATTAAAGACATCACATTTTTTTTTCACGTTCTTTTCGTCCTTCGCGGTACGGGTTCGAGCCTGCCTGCCTACTCCCACTTTCTTTTTTTTGGCATCGGAAAATAGGCTCAAACTTTTCGATTCCGATACCCCCAAAAGCTCCGATTCCTGATTCCGATTAATCGTCCCAACACTAGTATATATATATATATATATATATATATATATATATATATATATATATATATATATATATATATATATATATATATATATATAGAGAGAGAGAGAGAGAGAGAGAGAGAGAGAGAGAGAGTGCATTGGTAAATTTATACAAAATAATCAGTGGTTTAATTTTGACAATTCCACAAAATAATAGTTCAGAAGTTTGCAAGAATTACCAGGACAAACATTCGAGTGTTGTCTTTAAAGAAATGGCCTGATAATTAATTTCCCCATCAGTTATCGTTAATAGCACCTCAAGAAGCTATCGACAGAAAGGGTAAAGAATATCACTTCCCTTCTATTAACATAAACATCTCTTCCGCCTCACACCCTAGACGATCAAAAGTTGTCATGACTCCCACCACGGGGGAAAAGACGTTCTCTTTATCCTCCATGCGCCTAGTGCCAGGAAGAATTCTTATGGACAAAGCTTCTTCGATTCGCAAGAACCTTCCGTTTGTGAAACAGTTTACTGATGAACTGTTTCCGTACGTACTATGTAACTGTTTTCAAATCGAATATCAACAAGTTTTTGCTATGAAACTTTGTATAAATAATCAACTTAGTCGATTGTATTGAGTTCTTACGGATGGTAATCGTTCCATCCTATTGACCATTATCCTCGGGTGTCTCTTGGCCTTCATAGGTGGTGAACCAACCGTGACATAAAAAGTAAAACAAACAAACAAAACAGAACCGATTTAACTATCTATACAAATGCGGAGAGGAGGGGAGCACTGCCCTTTACTGCCTAACCAGTGCATCTTGAAAGATCCCGCAAAGTACAACAGCAATGCAATGTAAAAACAAAAACAAAAGCATGAAATCATCGTATGATCCACAGCTTCAAAGCTTCAACAAGAAAAAGAAGCCAGAACTAAACTTCGACGTTAAAAAGAATAATAATAAAAAAAACGATCATATTCCACTGTGTACACAGTGCAAGCCAGGAACAATTTTCATGGACAGAGCTTCTTTGCAAGAGCCTCGCGTCTGTAGAACACATTACCGCAGAACTCCTTCCCTGCTGATTACAACTTGGTCGTCTACAAACCCAATGTCAACAAGTATTTGCCGTGAACCTTCCTGTAAATAATCACCTTAGTCTATTAATTCAATTAGGATGATAATCGTTTCATTAACTTTTATCCTTTTATGGCTCTTGGTCTTGGTAAAAAGCAATGCAAAAGTAAAAGAAACAGATAAGAACTGAATCAAGTATTTGCGAATTCGGAAGAAAGGATTACACAGTTTGATAATGCCTTCTGCTGACCAATCAGTGTAGCTTGAAAGATCCAGCAGTGTACGACAATTACTTAAAGGGTTATGTAAAGACAAACGTGTGAAACTGTCGCATGGTCACAAACTTCAAAAATACGACAAGAAAAAGAAAAAGTCATGGCTAAACTTCGATGTTAAAAAAAAAAAAATGGCTGAAAATGATTAATTAGCCTATCAGAAGCTGTTTTAGCAGTCAATGTACGCAAGTACGTCTGCGTGTATACAGTCCGGTCATAAAACAAGGACAGAGGCAAACAGGAAATAAATATTTATGCAATCGTGTTCAGCTTTGTTTTGATGAATGAATCACACTTCCGTTGAGAAACGGAAGACGGGCTGCAACGGGCGCCATTGATGTCAACAGCAACAACAACAACAACAACAACAACAACGTCGACAGCAAGAAATACAAAGTTAAGACAACGCTGAACCAAAACAATGTTAACACCAATAAAGTGGAAAAGAAATCCATAAAACATACGTATATGCACGAGAGTTTATATGCCTACTGGAGAAAGGTTAAATGAATAGACATTATCCTCGAGTGTCTAATGTCTCTCTGTACATGAGTTTGCCAGGACAACCTGACATGACAGTAATTTTCCTTATAATTAAATCCTGACTAACTAAATATTTAAAATCGCGTAGTGCTCGCAGTCCAAATAAAATCTAACCCACACTGCCTTTTACGAGGAATGGTGCACCTTCTCCAAGAGATGTTACCTCAAGTAGCAACGCGAAGCTGGACGCTCCACCAGACTAGATTAATTCTTGTCCTGGAACCGAGTGAGACCAAGTGACAAAAGAAATATATACTATAACGTAGATAACTGGCCAATAAGTGAGAGGAAAATTAATATCCGTAACTTTTTTTTTATTTAACGTTTGAGAGATAATGTAGACATCGGCGTCGGAAAGTGGGATTGAGAAATCAGTGCCCTAAGATGAGAGGCACTCTGACCTGCAAAAAGTGTCTGGGCAGCCCCCACCACATCGGAAGTCGCCGATAATGGCGCCCCAGGCGATTAGCAATAAATTAACCCCTTCTCAAAGAGAGAAGGCAAGACCTGGAATTCAATAAGACGAAGAGATCACAATAAATATATACTATAACATATTCAAAACAATAATCACAATAAATATATACTATAACATATTCAAAACAATAATCACAATAAATATTACTATAACATATTCAAAACAATAATCACAATAAATATATACTATAACATATTCAAAACAATAATCACAATAAATATGTACTATAACATATTCAAAACAATAATCGCAATAAATATATACTATAACATATTCAAAACAATAATCACAATAAATATATACTATAACATATTCAAAACAATAATCACAATAAATATATACTATAACATATTCAAAACAATAATCACAATAAATATATACTATAACATATTCAAAACAATAATTACAATAAATATATACTATAACATATTCAAAACAATAATCACAATAAATATATACTATAACATATTCAAAACAATAATCACAATAAATATATACTATAACATATTCAAAACAATAATCACAATAAATATGTACTATAACATATTCAAAACAATAATCACAATAAATATATACTATAACATATTCAAAACAATAATCACAATAAATATGTACTATAACATATTCAAAACGCTCAATTGGAAAGAGGGAAATTATGTTTTCAACTTCTTTGCTAAGTCAGTGTTTGAGATGTATGGAAGAAACTTTAATGGAATATTCCAATATTGATGAATCTCATATAAAGATCACGTGTTAGTCCCAGTAAGTGGGGGCGCGGGGCGTGGTTTCTGAAAATTTTCTACTGAAGTAAATTGAAAGAAAAACAAGAATCTATAGATTTGTTAAAAAGAGGATCGCTCTACTAGGAAAGGACCCCTTGATTTCTGAGAACTTCTGCGTACACACATTCGACTAGCGGAGTGGGGCGCCCGGTCTCCCCCCACCCCGGACGTAAAATACTCTTAAATATGATATTTTTATTGGTCAAGATTTCGTATATATTTATAATAGAGTCGTGATTTCAAAAGTAAAAAAAAAAAAAGAAAAAAGAAAAGTATTTGGATGCCATCAGAAAGATACGGTAATAAACAATAAAACGCATGTTTACTCTACAACAGTATGAAGCACTTTCTTCAGTTTTTATTAATTAATATATATTGTAGCCGAAACAATAATTTAACTTAACAGAAAGATACGGCAGCGACTTAACTATTCAAAAGTTCAATGAATAATCTTATGATTATGATAATGATTATTCATTGAACTTTTGAATAGTCAAGTCGCTGCCTGATATCTATTGTTTGATTGAAACAAGTGGCTATTTGTAGCAGCGGGATGTGAGCATGTTTATATAACAATAAATAAGTATTATCAGCTCTTTTTATTGAGCACTATCTAACAACCTCGTTGAATTCATTAGTCCATTACTTTTGAATATAAAAACCCCCGAGTATATATATATATATATATATATATATATATATATATATATATATATATATATATATATATATATAAAATGTGTGTGTGTTATATTTTAAGCGAAATGAATCAAAATGAAACACGTTGGATATGCTCGAAATGTTATCTCTGAGCTGCGCACATTCCTTGCCAAAAGATATACATCTATTTACAAATCTAAAACACTAATAAAAAATCATCTAGATATTACACCTATACCCCTTTCACACATACATATGTACACATGCAAATCGTTACACACATATACGGTTATACTTACTTACGAATCCATGCAAACACATATACACCTAAACAATTGTTATATATATATATATGTGTGTGTGTGCATATATACACACATCTATACATGTGCATATATATATACACGTATCTATACATTATATGTCAGGTCATGTCATATGCTACTGGTACCATGTATATACCATTATATGTCAGGTCATGTCATATGCTACTGGTACCATGTAACCCAGTACTACCTGCCTCATGGTCGGGTCACCGGACACTAAACTGGTTCCCCCACCAGACTTGTTTGGTGAGGAGGGCGGCTAGTCTCCCTGAAGGATTAAAAACAAGACCTTTCAAAGAGCGAATGAACTCTTTTTCTGCGTCAACGGCAAACTAGCCCCGTGTATATTTGTGTGTGTGTATATGTGTATTGGGGTAGAGAGGGCTCCCGTAAGCCGTGGTGAAGGCAAACTTTCTAGGAGAAGCAAATCTCTGATTTAAAAAACAATAAAGCGGAAGACCAGTACCCGCATTAAGCTGGTCTGTAGTTCAATTTGTTGCTGGCTATCTTGCTCTTGCTTGTTGCTGGATCTCAACATTTTGAACCGAGAGAGAGACTTAGCTGTCGTACAAAGCTAAGACTCTGTAATACCATATTTGTATAGATACTCCCTCAGGTATTTGGGCTCATGGATTTTAAATGTCTGAGGGAGTGGCACTCGTCTGACAAGACGTTGCAATCATCATCTATGCATGTACATATACCTATATACGCATATCTGCACATACATATATATACAGATACACATATGTACATATAAACATATATACACATATACATATATGCATATACACATACATATATACATAGATATATACATACACACATATACATACATAAATACATACGCACATATATATACATATACAGATATATATATATATACAAATATACACACACAGATACACACACACACATATATATATATATATATGAAAAAATAAGTATCATTAATTTCATATTGTATTTCCTTTAATGCATTAACCTGCGAAATTTATTACATATTTTATAAATTCTTCCCTCTGATGAGAAGAATTGTATTTTTCGAAACTCCACGGAATAAGGTTTTTCTTGTTTATTTGTACTCCTTGTCAGATAATTAAAATTTTGTATACCTTCCATACAGATTTATAATTGTTTTTTGTATTTTGAATATTTGAATAAATTTTCAATAACAATATTTTATTTCATATTATATACAGACATACACATTTGCATATGTACATATATACGTGCGTATTTTGTTTCATATTATATACAGACATACACATATGCATATGTACATATATACATGCATATATATTCAACTAGTGTAATAAATGTTAATGATATTATGTACACACACACACATATATATGTATATATAGAAGATTTTATTTCATATTTTTTTTTACAAAGGAGTCACCATTTATCAAGCCCTAGAAGTCACTCAAGGATAAGTGTACAGTGGTCAATGGGACAATATCGTAGCAATTGTTAGTAATGGAAATTTGGTAAATCGGATGACTTAAGAGGTACGGCTCATCATATACAAAAATATACATATCCATATATATGTATGTATGTATGTATGTATGTATGTATGTATGTATGTATGTAGAGAGGGCTCCCGTAAGCCGTGGTGAAGGAAACCTTTCTAGGAGAAGTAAACCTCTGATTTAAAAAAAAAAAAAACAAAGCGGAAGACCAGTACCCGCATTAAGCTGGTCTGCAGTTTAATTTGTTGCTGGCTATCTTGCTCTTGCTTGTTGCTGGATCTCAACATTTTGAACCGAGAGAGAGACTTAGCTGTCGTACAAAGCTAAGACTCTGTAACATCGTCTTTGTATAGATACTCCCTCAGGTATTTGGGCTCATGGATTTTAAATGTCTGAGGGAGTGGCACTCGTCTGAAAAGACGTTGCAATCATCATGTATGTATGTATGTATGTACTTCTGGATCGGATCACCGGCGACTAAACTGGTTCCCCCACCAGACTTGCTTGGTGAGGAGGGTGGCTAGTCTCCCTGAAGGATTAAAAACAAGACCTTCGAAAGGGCGGATGAACCCTTTTTCGAGGTCAACGGCCAACTCGAATCGTGTATGTATGTGTGAGTTGGGGTGGAGAGGGCTCCCATAAGCCGTGGTGAAGGCAACCTTTCTAGGAGAAGCAAATCTCTAATTTAAAAATCCATAAAGCGGGGACCAGTACTCGCATTAAGCTGGTCTGCAGTTTAACTTGTTGCTGGCTATCTTGCTCTTGCTTGTTGCTGGGTCTCAACATTTTGAACCAAGAGAGAGAGAGAGACTTAGCTGTCGTACAAAGCTAAGACTCTATAACATCATCTGTGTATAGATACTCCCTCAGGCATGTGTCTATTAAAATGATCCTGTGGCGATGGAAGTCATTTTTGGGCTCATGGACTTTAAGTGTCTGAGGGAGTTGCACTGGTCTGACAAGACGTTGCAATCAAGTAAAAAGCAAGCATATGCATATACATTCAACTAGTTTAATAAATGTTAATGACATCATGTACACACTCACACACATATATATATATTATATATATATATATACATATCATATCAGTAACATCCATTTAACTGATGTGGCATAAACTCCTGACCTGATGTGACCTACTTGCACGGATATAAGCAATGAAGTTTAGATGTTGTTTTCTCAATAGAAATACAGATACTTGAAATAAAATCTATAAAAGAATCACCAGATCACACGGAGGCTATCCATTGGTCAGTTCTATTTGGTAATTGATTGATTATTTATTAAAGAAATCGATAATTAATAATGAATGCGACTAATTTACGTCCATTTTCCCCTTTTCTAATCGAGATGCCCGATTGGCTTATTGGATATTTAGACAGACTATGAAATCGTCGAAGCCGTGTTCTAATCTTATCTGATGTACTGCGTTTCACCTGTACTGAATTTAGTCATCACACTTGTGATACTATCGACTCCATCTCCAAATGTTAGGAAGTACCCCTCCCCCCGCGACAAACCGACAAGCAGCAAAATTCCACCCCTACACAGTAGAAATTCATAGAAAGCCTTCTACTAAAATAGTTCCTTTCCTAGGACTGTTAGATTTTGGAATTCCTTCCCGGGTTCCTGCTTCCCTGACTGTACTAACATGCAGAAGTTCAAGTGTAATATAAACAGAGAACTTGCTACTCAACTCCCTATATAGTCCTCCCTCCAGTAAATTATTTCCCAGATAGTAGCCCCCCCCCTACATCAAAGTTGCACTGTGCCTTGTTTGGGGTGAAAATGGAATAATAAAAATAAAATAAAAAAATGAAAAAACAAAAGCAAAAACAAAACAAAAAAAAAACAGAAGAGGAACAAAATATAACAAAAATAGGATGAAATAAATTTATCAGCAGAAAAAAGATACATGAAGTTGTTCACCAAGACACACACAAGGAAGCTGAAATAGGATTGTTAATCAAGGTGTAACGGTGATTAATACAAAGCAAATCCATATGTTTAGAGTTAGCTTATAGCCAATTTCAGGATTGGCAGTGAGTTTTGCAACAGCTTTTTTTACACAGGAATCACCACTTATCAAGGCACGGAGGCCACTCGAGGATAAGGGTTCATGGGTATACATTAGTCAATGTGATTATAGCGTAGTAAACATAAATAGTGGGAATTTTGTAAATTGGATTACTTAGGGGGATGGTTCATCAAGAACTTGTTTACATTGGACTTGAAGACAATCAGATTTTAGTCAGCTGGAAAGCAGGCAACCGGAAGAGAGTTCCACAGGCATGCAGTGCTAAGAAAGAAGCTTTGTTCATGGAATCTGCATTTAGGTTTAGGCACAGAT
>NC_136504.1:98523144-98550644 GCF_053919585.1 Euprymna scolopes | reverse complement strand
GAAAAAAAACACGACCGAAATAATTAGACGACATAGAATTTAAAATTGGTTAAAATAAGAGAGATATAAAAGAAATGAGAGGAAAAGAAGAATAAAAAACAAACAAAAAACAAAACAAAAAAACGAATAAACAAAAAATAACCCCCTCCCCCCCCCAAAAAAAAAAACAAAAAAAAACCGAAGGATATTTTTAATGCAGACGAGAAAAGAAAACAATGACTGCGGAAACTTGGACGAGCGAGGCTTAAAAAAAAGAGGGAAGGGTAGGGGAAATAAGAAGAGAGAGAGAGAGAGAGAGAGAGAGAGAGAGAGAGAGAGAGAGAGAGAGAGAGAGAGAGAGAGAGTCATATGAAGATCATAAGGCAGAGAAGAAAGAGCAAAATTAAAAAGAAGAAAATAAATAAGCAACTGAGAAAAAGATGAAGTCGGATTTTCGAATGATAGATAGATAGATGGATAGATAGATAGATGTATTCAAGATTTTCCGCTCCTTTTGACTTGGGTTTCCATTGTCCACTCGGCTGGACAATTGAACATTGTTAAGCGAACAAGAAAGCCATTCGTAACATGGATAAAGAGGAGTTCTCACGTTATCTGAGAGAAAGATCATTTTAATCAGAAGGGATCATATCTTGCTTGACACCGTCTCGTCCGCGAAGTAGAAACCTAAATTTAGAAAGAGCAGACAATCTTAAAACATTATATATATATATATATATATATATATATATATATCTATATATATATATATATATATATATATATATATATATATATATATATATATATATAGAGAGAGAGAGAGAGAGAGAGAGAGAGAGAGAAAATAAAAAGGAACAAACCGTATTATGTGTTCATCAACGTTTCGTCTTTATTTCGAGACTTCCTCTGGATATCCAGTTTGTTCCTTTTTATTTTCTCTATTTTGTCGGAATACTATTTCCATTATTTTCATCATATATACAGCTAGTATATATATATATATATATATATATATATATATATATATATATATATATATATATATATATATATACTAGCTGTATATACCCAACGTTGCTAGGTCGAAACAACGTACGTCAAATATCATTTATGACGTACGATATGACATATACTGCACATATATATGTTACGATGTATACTGTGAACAAACAGACAGGCATTATATATATATATATATATATATATATATATATATATATATATATATATATATATAGTAGTAAGTTATGAAAATACAGGGTAACCCCCCCCCCAAAAAAAAACGGGCCCCAACTCTAATTAGGCCCCGTTTCTTAGTGTTTTGTCCGAATAAAATGAAACTTTAGTAATAACTAATTCATTATATTCAGAACACCATATCAAAACACAAGGGTCTTTGGCCTTTTTTTCTCCGTTGACTGTAAAATGATCAGAAAAACAACTGAATGTCCTGTTTTTTTTTCTTTTTTTGTCACCCTGTATATATGGCAATTAAACTACATAGAACATCCCGCATCTTATAAGCCTAACGAATTCTCACGGGAATGAATCGCGGAATATTCCGTGTAGCTTAATTGCCATATATATTTTCATAACTTACTACCTAGCTCAACCTATGTATTTAGCACTGTTGAAGAAAATACTGATAAATTGACGCATAAAATTATATTTTCGTATATTAATTTATGTGATTAAGTAAAGTCATCACACAT
The DNA here is from genome assembly GCF_053919585.1 of Euprymna scolopes. Lineage (NCBI taxonomy): Eukaryota > Metazoa > Mollusca > Cephalopoda > Sepiida > Sepiolidae > Euprymna > Euprymna scolopes. Next base: position 98,548,950 of record NC_136504.1, on the reverse strand, counting down.
ATATGTGTATAAATATATGTGTGTGTGGAGAGAGAGAGAGAGAGAGAGAAAGAGAGAGAAAAGGAGAGAATAGTTGAGAGGGAGAAAGAGAGAGAGAGCGAAAGTGCGCGTGTGTATGTGTGTGTGTGTCTCTCTCTCTCTCTCTCTGTGTGTGTGTGTGTGAGTGAGAGAGAGAGAGAGAGAGAGAGAGAGAGAGAGAGAGAGAGAGAGATTGGGTGACATTTGAAGAGAAGGGGGCGGAGAATAAAATAGCTAAAGATGATAAAGTTGAAAAAAAAAGAAAGAAAGAAAAAGACACGATTGGTTCTGTGTAGAAAATAAAAGAACAAAGAATGCGGATCCGAGATCAAAATAGGGCATTGGAATTTCTTTTTTCTACTCATCGAAAAGGCATGTCATGCAGAATGTAAGACGTGCAGCTTTTCATATTTGGGACTTTAGTTTTCGCTGCGTTGAGCTGGGAAATGGGAGCGATGCTTTTATATACTGCGTTTCAAAACTCAACGGGTTCAGCTTCGGTTGCTGTTCGGTTCAATAATTAATGGGCGACTTTGAAGTATTAGTCGACGCCGGTTGATATTTCTACTATTTAGTCATCATATATCAAGACCAAGGGCAACTTGAGGATCAATATTAATTAGACATACTGATTATCAACCAAAAAAGATGAGGTATACTATGGAAGTAATAACTTTGGTGAATAGCAAAATGTGCGTTTGGTTACTTATAGGTATCCGTTTCAGAAAAGAATGAGTTGACATTTGATTTGCGGACGACCAAGTTATAATCAGCAAAAAAGCAGTTCCGCAGTAACGGGTTCCACGGACGGAAAGCCATTTCAAAAGAGTTCTGCCCATGAACATTTTGCTTGACGCTAGGGACAGAGAAGGAAAAGGGAACGTCTTTATCTTCTGTGGCAGCAATATGAATTCTAACTGTTAATGGCTTACGAGGAGAAAATAAAAATTGGAGTTCAGTTACAGAGAGAGAGAGAGAGAGAGAGAGAAAGAGAGAGAGAGAGAGAGGGGGGAGAGAGAGAGAGAAAGAGAGAGAGAGGGGCGGATGTGCCGATTATCAAATTGGCCGATACTGATTACCGTCTTTGATAATCGGCCGATTACCGATTAATCAACTGATTAATAGGTTTTCTAATGCCGATTTATTAGCAAATTTGTCATAAATGATATTAATATTAATTATATTGGAAAGGAAGAAAACTTAACTCACTCTTTTGCTTGCCAGTTAAAATTTATCGAAGAGACATGCATCGTCTAACCATGTTATTAAATAATAGGCATGATTCACCTTTACAACTGCACTGAATTTGAGGCAAATAGATGAAAGCGTATAAAAAATTTCCTTCTTTTCTCTTCTTATTGAATTAACATTATTATTTTTTACTTCAAATCACTGTCAAAGAAAATTCATCTTTCAGTTTTCAGGTTGAGGCAAGTGTACAGTAAACTGCGACGATGTGCGAACCGAAAATACAGCATTCTTCATCAGTCATATTCTTGTTCCTCCTTGTCGAACTCTTGCTACCATTACATATATATTTTTTGTTTTTCTGGTTTAGATACTGCATATTTTATTGAAGTTACTACTTAGATATTAGACATAAGTAATTACGTAAAAAAATAACTAAATATTAACGACAAATTTCAACCATTATTGGCAAATGGTTTCTGCTGTAAGTATTTTGATGTCAATCCCAAGACAGTTGCTTGCAGGTTATGTCAAACCAGCACAACAAAAAGTGGCCAATCAGCAAACACTTTTACAATAACTAATATGTTAAACCATCTTAGAAAGGTGCGTGCAAAAGAAGCAAAAGTTACAAATAAGAAAAGGAAGCAATGAATATTCAGGGACAAACATTTCAGGAACAAGTGGCAACAACTACAAGGATCCAGTGAAACACCAAACTATTAAAGAATAATTATTGAGCAAAAAGCAAATTTGGGATATTAATGATCACAGATCACAAGAGATTCATCATCTGATAAGAGAAATGATTGCTGGTGATATTAAACCATACTCTGTAACATCTGACATTGGATTTATTAGGCTTGTTGCAAAACTTTGTTCAAATTGCAGCATTCTTTCAAAAACGTACTTTGCTGCAAAATAATTTTCGAATATTTACAAAGGTAAAACAAAAATTCAACTGTCTCTTGTTGAAATTAGCAGCATTTTATGAACTACAGATATTTGGACAGCTACAACAGATAATGCCCCCTTTCTGTTTGTTTTCAAATGACTTTGAACAGTGCAGAGTTGTGCTTAGAGTTGTTCCATTCCCTGGTGCACACACAGGTGCAATTATAAGTGACAAATTGCACAATGTTCTGGATGAGTATAAAATCTTCAATACAATTTTCTTAATCTTGCGGGATTCAGGAACAAAAATAGTTTCTAATGTCAGAGAATGTGATTTAGAATAACTTTCATTCATTGTAACTCAAGCTGTGAAGACAACCATTGCATCATTTAACAGAAATACAGTTTCTCACTTTAATCACTTTCTATTAGCAATTAGTAAATTAACTGAAATACAGGATCAGCTTAATTTGGAAAAACAAACTCATTCAAGATGTGACCACATGGTGGAATTCAACATATGCTGAAAATAAATTAAGAAAAGTTCTTGTAATGTGTGCTGTTGATAATAATATTGCTACCTTAACAACTTACCAATGTTTGAAAAAATATTCAGTTACTGAGTCCATTTGAAGAAATTAACAAAGAAGCAAGTTACAGAACATCAACCATATCAATAGTTACGAATTTAGTTCTGAGATTATTTCTGTCAATTGTTGTCCAATCTGGTTCTAGTATTTCTGACTTTAGTGGAATCCTTCTTACCATTTATCAATGGAAACAAGATTTTCATTAAATCTAAATGATAAAAACTTGTGCATGTCTACTTTCCTTGATCCATGACTCAAATATTAATTTTAAAAGGTTGGCATAGAAACATTTAGAAAATTTGATTTTACATCTACTTTTCACTGATGATCAACAGTATACACTACTCAGCTGAGGATGAAGAAACACAAACATGTGCAAATTACAACATGGCAATTTGAAACCATCTGACAAAAAAGTAACCAGTAAAAATGTCCCAAAAGATGCTTTCATCACTCCTAATATGAGAAGACAGTAGGAAGTAAAAGTACAATTATTTCTAATTCAATTTCGGCTTTCATTTTTGAGGTGTAAAAAGTGAACATTGCATCATTTATAATAGGAACATTAAACTGATGGACATTTTTTTTTAGGTATTATCAAATAAAGCTGAATTAAATGAACATTCAATATAATTCTATATGTAATTATTATTAAGCCTATTTTTTTAAAAAAAACAATTCAGGCTGCAACTTACTTCATTATAAGTTGATAAAAAGGCTGATATGCTCAATTTTGGTGGCGGAAATAAAGTACCAAATGTCATAAACATATACTAATGTCAAAATCATGTATGACAAAAACTATTAAAAGCTCTGTAATATTGCAAGCCTGATCAATACATATTGTAGAAGGCTATATCCAAATATAGGCTTTTTACACCATGTACTTTTTAAATAATATCCTCAAGGAAATATAATAATTTCATGTAGTGTTTTTCACTTTGTTTATCATGGCGATGTAATTAAGTAAACGTACATGTTCAACATCAATTTGATTTTAATACAAGTAAGAACTGCCGGTTATCAACAATAGAGTTATTTATACAATTGGTATTTCTTTGCGATTCTGTTGAATTCTTCGCTTGGCACTAATCACATTGATCCATTTAAGGTGATTCCCTCAACCCCTTCCCCAGTCAAACACATATAAAGAAAAAACTTCAGTTGCCCTTCTTCAATGTTTATGGCACACATCACTTGTTTTGTATTGTTTATGAGATTGTTAGATGAAAGTACAGACTAGTTAGAAAAACACCCTCTCCTCCACATGTTAAGAAATGCTTTTCCAAAAAGTTCTCGGCATAAATACTATTGTTTTTTTTTCTTTTATTGTTTTTTTAATTTTTGTATTCGCTTTGTTGAAGTTAATGTTTATAAATCATTTATTTCCGGTTTGTGCAGACCGTTCTGCTTTACATCGAATGCCCAGAAAAAGTCCCTTCTGATTTATGTTTACCAGTTTTAACATAAGCAAACGAACTTGGGTGTTTTTCAGAATGACAGAATATTTTTTTATCTGGTAAATATTAATGAGAAATGACTTTTTCGTGGCATAAATGTGAAGCAGAATGATTCGCACAAACGGAATTTTTTAATAAGTAATTCGTTCATTTATTTTTTTCATGCGAAAATTTGCGACACTTAACAACTTACCATTGGGGACTTGTTCAAAAAATTATCCACTTACTGAATCCATTTGAAAAAGAAAAACACCAAAGTGGCAAGTTACAGAACTTCAACTATATCGATGATAATACCTACAGTTTTAACTTTAATGTTATTTCTTTGAAAAGCTGTCCAATCTAATTCTTATATTTCTGACTTTAGTGGAATCTTTCTTACCATTTTATAACAATTCAATGAAGCAATGGAAACAAGATTTTTATCCTATCTAAATGATAAAACGTTTCTATATCCAATGTTTACATTTAAATTTCAAAAGAATGGCATGAAAAACGCTAAGAATTGGACTCTAAATCTTTTACTTTCTACTGATGATAATGGAACAAAGTCAGCAGGATACATTTCTTCAAGCTCTGTTTAGGGTTAAGAACATCAAAGTGAAAGTAAAACCGTATCTTTTTCAAACTTGTTTGATGAATTAGCTTCAAATAAGCCTACAGTAATAAATCAAATCTTAGAGCAGGTAGAAAGAAGCTGAGTTAAACCTGGAAACTGCAACTACAACAGAAATACAAGAATCACAATCTAAACTCAAAAAGAATAAATCCCTTATGGTTGAATGCACAAAAGAACTTGACCATTACGTAGCTTTACAATTCTTCGCAAGAGATAATGATCGATTTCGGTGGTGGAAGAAGACACAGGAGACCTTACTACTGCTGAGTAAATGGCTTCAAAATATTTTAGTGCACCACCTTTATCTGTGGTGAGGGAGAGGCTTTTTAGTAAAGGTGGTAATGTGTATGAACCTATGAGGAACAGGTTGCGTCATGAAAATAGAGGAAGTATAATGTTTCTACATTACAACTTAAAAGTATTCAACTTTAAATATTGAGGAGACTATGAAAGCAGAGGAGGCAGGCAGCTAGAACAGAAGAAGAAATAGAGTAACAGCAGGTGCAAAACTTAAGCTTTTAGTTATTCACTTAAAGAATTACGATTTGTACTTTGTAGTTGGTTTGTAGTTTCTTTTTCTTGTCTAATTGTTTAATTATATTCCTTTAAGAATTAGAAATTGTATTTTGTAAAATATTTAATAAAGACAAAAAGCCATAATAGTGTTACGTAGAGGTGTCTGGGAATTGTAGGAACATAATGAGTCAATCCCAGGAATAAGGTGACTTGTAATAGTGTTACGGAGAAGTGTCCGGGAATCGCCGGGACACAATCAGATAATCCCGGGAATAAAGTGATGTGTATTCATGGTGCCTGGAATGCGTCAATATTACGTCAATCGGCCAGGAAAGCTAACCGATATTAAAATGGGTTAGACCAAGACCAGCAAAAGTACAATAAACAAAAGCTGGCGAAAATAAGGTAATCGGGTCAATCGACACGGGACACGGGAACTCTGACCCAGAGAGTTTGCGAAACAATAGACAAAGCTGGCGAGAGAAAGGTCATAAGGTCAATCGAGATAAATAAAAAAAGAGAGGAAAGATAAGGGAGAGACACAAAGGGACAAATACAGGTCGACACAGAGTTCTGAAACCCACCTTCTCCACTAACCTCCACCATGCTCCGACGTTAGTCGTCACTTTTACTTTGATGTGTAAATAAACAAATCTGTATTGAAATCATAAAAAAGTTTCTCGTATTCATTTTAAAACGAAATCACTTTTCGTTTATACGGCCAAGAAAAACTTGATGTTCACAGCACATTCTTATATAGTGGCCAGGCACTTAAATGTTAAGTTAAATTAGCAGTTACTGTGTTAATGTGTTAAACGTTTGGGGCCCATCGAAGTGCACCTTAAAGAAGCTTCACATGCTTTCCCCCAATGACTTAGTCCAGAATATATTGTAGTCTACATTGTACTGTAGAGAAACTACTGTTGATTTTATAAAATATTTTTTTATATATAATGACTTGAATGTAATTTTAAAAGTCAACAGTTAAGTATCATCCTTCAATTGTGCTCTAAACAGAAACATTCAGTTCGAACGCACCCCTGTCATATCAAAGAACTTACTGTTGATTTTATATGTCCGGCCTTACTGCTTGTGCGGTGATAATAGATTGAATTTAAGTTCAAATCGAATAAGTCAAGTATTATATTTCAATAGTGCTTTAAACAGAAACATTTATTTTGAACGCACCCCCGTCATATCTGAGAACGTTCTGTTGATTTTATGTCAGGCCTTTCGGCTTGTGTGGTAATAAAACTTCTCAAATACTATTTTATGTTAGGCTGTATAATGTGTTAACATTAGTTAAAATCACCTGTTTCTTTCTTTCATCGGATTATTTTGATTATCGATACTTATCACAGACGTTCTAATACAAAACTTATCAAAGAACACTGCCAGACACATAAAGAACCTTCACGTGAAGTTTCATAAAAACCGAACCAGCCGTTTTCGAGTCCATAGAGAACTACCTTATACACACAAAGTTCCTTTATATATATATATATATATATATATATATATATATATATATATATATATATATATATATGTGTGTGTGTGTGTGTGTGTGTGTTATGTGTAAGTTGCTGGAATAAGTTATGTGTTATGAGTAAGTTGCTGGAATCCATATTAAATAGAGAAATAGTCAACCAACTCAGCAGGAATAACCTTCTTAGTGACACACAATATGGTTTCCGCTCTGCAAGATCTACCGCAGATGTGCTGACGGTTATATCCCACAGGATTAGTGAATCTCTTTACAAAGGCTTCCTTTCTAGGGCAATTGCTCTTGACATATCAAAGGCCTTCGACAAGGTATGGCATAAGGGTCTACTTCACAAGATTTCCAGCTACGGTATAACTGGAAATGTTTTCTCAATCATTAAATCATTTCTCTCCGATAGGCTCATAAGAGTAGTGGTAGATGGACAAAAATCGGAGGCCTGCAATATAAATGCTGGAGTCCCTCAGGGGTCAATCCTGGGCCATACTCTCTTCCTGATCTACATCAATGACCTCCCTAAACACATACTTAAATCATTCGTTGACATCTATGCTGATGACACGACCATCTACGGCAATACATCAAAGGCTGTAAATGACAAAGTTCTCTCTGATTCTCTCTCCTCTGATCTCGAGCGCGTGGTTCAGTGGGGGGGGGGGAGATGTGGCTGTTTACCTTTAATGCATCCAAAACCAAACTCCTATCTTTACATCATTAACGCTCTGATCCCCATCTGGCATCAATTGTGATGGATGGCTCTCGTCTGGGTGAGGCCCCGTGTTTTGACAAGCTTCTGGGTTTGACCTTTACTTCTGATCTGAAATGGAACACGTACATCAAGTCTGTTGCCAAGGTCGCTTGAAAGATGGTAGGATCCTTCTACCGCTCCAGAAGATATCTCACTACTGATGCAATTCTCTATCTATATAAAAGCCAAGTACGTCCAAGGATGGAATACTGTTGCCATATCTGTGCAGGAGCTGCTAAAAACAGCCTATCCTGCCTTGACAGAGTACAAAATAGACTTCGTGGCTTAGTGGGGGATGCCCTTTTCTCTACCCTGCAACCTCTCTCCCACAGAAAAGACGTTGCAAGCCTATCCTTGTTTTATCGTTATTTCCATGGCAGGTGCTCGTCTGAACTCCAATCTCTGGTCCCCCCTCGCCAGTCTTTCACGAAAAACACCCGTCTAGCTGAATCCACTGTGAAAAATTTCCCCCACTCTATATCTGTGCCTAAATCAAAACGCGGATTCCATGAACAAAGCTTCTTTCTTAGAACTGCACGCCTGTGGAACTCTGTTCCGTCTGCCTGCTTCCCACCGGACTACAACTTGGATGTCTTCAAGTCCAATGTTAAAAAATTACTAATGAACCGCTCCCTTAAGTAAACACTTCATCAAATCTCCACACTAGCGTAATGTACTTGCAATAACCCTTATCCCTGAGTGGCTTCCGGGCCTTGATAAGTGGTGATCACTGTGTAAATATATAATAGGACCCCGGGATACGATGGCTCTAGGATACGGGTTTTTCAGGTCATGATGTGGAATACGATGTTCTTCCGGCACCTGGTTACGCTATTTGCCCCGCCTTACAGTGTTATTTATAATCTTAATTGATTATATATATGTGTATTATATACTGCACTGTATTTTGTTATTAATGTTTAATGCTGTATCCCGGAGTTCTAATATATATATATATATATATATATATATATATATATATATATATATATATATATATATATATATATGTGTGTATATGCAATGAACATTTTTTGCATTGGATGACCCATAATGTTAAGATGATACAATAAATCGAACTACAAATGTTCTGCACTGAAATAGATAGCAGCTGCAATTTTGCATCGTAACATTTGATGCCAATAGGATATGTAAATATTCGGATATGGGCAGAGGGCAAGAAAAGAATGGTGGAACGAATGCTAAGCTTTGTTCGTAAATCAGTGCATCGTCTACCCCCGAGAGCGAATTTGAGATAAGGATTCGTAACTAATCCCCCACTTAAAGATAGAACATGGATTGTCGCACGGTTTCAATGGTATTCCTTATCATAGAAATGTTCACATCTGACGTCTTGCTTTCATAAAACATTGTCGCCAAGTGAATTGTTAAGATATCAGTAGAGACGTCACCCCGTGTCAAATTCGAAACATCAAATTACCTAAAATTCTTATGTGCGCGCGCGCACACACACACACACACACACACACACACACACACACACACACACACACACGCGCGCGCGCACACACACAGACATAAACACACAAAACATACATAATGTCTCTGTTCAGTTTCGAAAGACAAAGGATACCCTCTGTAGGGGAATCTTTGCGCTTAATTGTGAGGCCAGGGTTGCGCAATCTCAACCACACCTCCCCTGAATCGGCACTATTTTTAGTCAAGTAGCAAGGAGAAGTTCAGGATGAGTGGAAACAATGCCGACATAAGCGAAGAGAAAATACAGCAGCTGGAAGTCCCAAATGGTTACCCATTTAGTACTGACCAGGTTCAACGTTGCTTAACTTCGATGATCTAACATGATATAATATAGTTATAGTACATATAGTACAATATAATATATTTATAGTACATATAGTACAATATAATATAGTTATAGTACATATAGTACAACATAATATAGTTATAGTACATATAGTACAATATAATATAGTTATAGTACATATAGCACAATATAGTATAGTTATAGTACATATAGTACAATATAATATAGTTATAGTACATATAGTACAATATAATATAGTTATAGTACATATAGTACAATATAATATAGTTATAGTACATATAGTACAATATAATATAGTTATAGTACATATAGTACAATATAATATAGTTATAGTACATATAGTACAATATAGTATAGTTATAGTACATATAGTACAATATAATATAGTTATAGTACATATAGTACAATATAGTATAGTTATAGTACATATAGTACAATATAATATATTTATAGTACATATAGTACAATATAATATTGTTATAGTACATATAGTACAACATAATATAGTTATAGTACATATAGTACAATATAATATAGTTATAGTACATATAGTACAACATAATATAGTTATAGTACATATAGTACAATATAATATAGTTATAGTACATATAGTACAATATAATATAGTTATAGTACATATAGTACAATATACTATAGTTATAGTACATATAGTGCAATATAATATAGTTATAGTACATATAGTACAATATAATATAGTTATAGTACATATAGTACAATATAATATAGTTATAGTACATATAGTACAATATAATACAGTTATAGTACATATAGTACAATATAATATAGTTATAGTACATATAGTACAATATAATATAGTTATATTACATATAGTACAATATAATATAGTTATAGTACATATAGTACAATATAATATAGTTATAGTACATATAGTACAATATAATATAGTTATAGTACATATAGTACAACATAATATAGTTATAGTATATATAGTACAATATAATATAGTTATAGTACATATAGTACAATATAATATAGTTATAGTACATATAGTACAATATAATATAGTTATAGTACATATAGTACAATATAATATAGTTATAGTACATATAGTACAATATAATATAGTTATATTACATATAGTACAATATAATATAGTTATAGTACATATAGTACAATATAATATAGTTATAGTACATATAGTACAATATAATATAGTTATAGTACATATAGTACAATATAATATAGTTATAGTACATATAGTACAATATAATATATTTATAGTACATATAGTACAATATAATATAGTTATAGTACATATAGTACAATAAAATATAGTTATAGTACATATAGTACAATATAATATAGTTGTAGTACATATAGTACAATATAATATAGTTATAGTACATATAGTAGAACATAATATAGTTATCGTACATATAGTACAATATACTATAGGTATAGTACATTTAGTACAACATAATATAGTTATAGTACATATAGTACAACATAATATAGTCATAGTACATATAGTACAATATAATATAGTTATAGTACATATAGTACAACATAATATAGTTATAGTACATATAGTACAATATCATATAGTTATAGTACATATAGTACATATAGTACAATATAATATAGTTATAGTACATATAGTACAACATAATATAGTTATAGTACATATAGTATACCATAATATAGTTATAGTATTTATAGTAAATATAATATAGTTATAGTACATATAGTACAATATCATATAGTTATAGTACATATAGTACAATATAATATAGTTATAGTACATATAGTACAATATCATATAGTTATAGTACATATAGTACAATATCATATAGTTATAGTACATATAGTACAATATAATATAGTTATAGTACATATAGTACAATATCATATAGTTATAGTACATATAGTACAATATCATATAGTTATAGTACATATAGTACAATATCATATAGTTATAGTACATATAGTACAATATAATATAGTTATAGTACATATAGTACAATAACATATAATTATAGTACATATAGTACAATATCATATAGTTATAGTACATATAGTACAATATAATATAGTTATAGTACATTTAGTACAACATAATATAGTTATAGTACATATAGTACAATATCATATAGTTATAGTACATATAGTACAACATAATATAGTTATTGTACATATAGTACAATATAATATAGTTATAGTACATTTAGTACAACATAATATCGTTATAGTACATATAGTACAATATAATATAGTTATAGTACATTTAGTACAATATAATATAGTTATAGTACATATAGTACACCATAATATAGTTATAGTACATATAGTACAACATAATATAGTTATAGTACATATAGTACAATATAATATAGTTATAGTACATATAGTACAATATAATATAGTTATAGTACATATAGCACAATATACTATAGTTATAGTACATATAGTACAATATAATAGAGTTATAGTACATATAGCACAATATAATATAGTTATAGTACATATAGTACAATATAGTATAGTTATAGTACATATAGCACAATATACTATAGTTATAGTACATATAGTACAATATAATATAGTTATAGTACAATATAATATAGTTATAGTACATATAGTACAATATAATATAGTTATAGTACATATAGTACAATATAATATAGTTATAGTACATATAGTACAATATAATATAGTTATAGTACATATAGTACAACATAATATAGTTATAGTACACATAGTACAATATAATAGAGTTATAATACACATAGTAGAATATAATAGAGTTATAGTACATATAGTACAATATAATATAGTTATAGTACATATAGTACAATATAATACTGCTAAGTAGTATACATCAGGTAATCTAAAATGCTCAATAACCTTGATAGATCAGGTATATTAAAGTTGCAGCTTCTTAGAAAATAAAAAAAAAACAACGTCAAAACGTTTTCTTATACTATTTTATAAAAGAAATTCTACTCGGCGTTTCCAGGGGGGGGGGGTCATAGTAAAAATAGCACATTATCATATCTGATAAGTGGTATAAGGCCAACAAAAGAGTGCTCAATATATTAGACAGATAAGGTGTGCCAAAAAATAACGTTGCCTTGGAGAAAAAAAACTTGTGGCGGGTAAGTATAAAAAATACTACCACCGCTACTACTACTACTACTACTACTACTACTACTAAAAGGGGCTCCTTCAGCCTTTGACAGACTATGGATACCCACGAAGGGGTGCCTGCGTGTGAATTTTTTTTGGCGGAAGGTACGTAATCTCTAACCACACTTTTACTGAGTCGACATAGTTAAATACCAGCGGCAATTGAAGTGTATGTACAGGACGACTGGAAACAAATGCCGAGATAAGCAGAGAGCATATACAGTCAGCACCTATAATTTCCAAATGGTCACCCCTCTGGTACTAACCACGCTCAACATTGCTTAACTTCGGTGATCTGACGAGAATCGGTGTGTCAACGCGATTATGCCGTATATACTACTACTACTACTACGACTACTACTACTACGACTACTACTACTACTACTACTACTACTACTACTAGAATAACGGTAATGAAATATTTCTCCTAGTTTTACCAGATTGCAACCCCACTTCCTTTCTTTATTTTCTTCTCTGTCCTTTTTCCTCTTGATTTCATCAGAATTAGTGAGTCATCCAAAACAAAGAATACATGCAAAAACGGTGAATGATGAAACTTTCCTTTCGACCAATCAAATCAAAGACCATGAACGGGAAAAGAAAATAAAAACGTTCAAAAGTAAGTTCCGGCAGTTAGTGAAGTGGAGCCGACGAATCCATGTCGCTCTGGTATAACACTGTCTCTACACATACATTCGAACCTTCCGAGCTTTTCCTAACCCAAGCTATGTCAGTTCGACAATTCACCCGTATCCTCAATTCCAAGACCCACGCGAGCACAAAAGACGATTTTCCCTTCAAGGAAATATCAAATAACCAGATATGATTACGTTACAAGGAACACTTTCAGCAAGAACATTCATCTAAACCTTAATTTTGAAACCAGAAAGAAACACCAAAACATAAAAGACTATTTTATACTAGCAGGCCGCCTAACGTTGCCCAGTCGTAAAATATGTAGAAACCAATTTAGGTTACCGCAATAGAATTTGACCAATATTTGAATAATCTATATAATAAAGTTGTATGTGTGTACACGAATAGGCTTCTATACGAAACCGATCACATACAATGCTAGAATATGTATCGAGAATCAAAAATGAGTATGTTACAATTTGAACAGGGGTGGTTCATTAAAGTTGTGGGGTCTGTGTATGCGCCTGGTCCCTAAAATATAGAAATATAAAAAACGTAGCCTATTTTTGAACCCAGTCAACGACAGATACTTCTGCTAAAGTACGCATAAATATTATATTTTAATTCATACGGAAACTGAGACATGTGCATGCGAGTATTATGTTTTGTTTTCTAAACAGTTCACTTCTTGTAAGCAAAAAAATAAATTTAAAAAAATAATAAATAAATAAATACTCGAGCTGAGATCGAAATCAAAACATAAGGACAGTGAGTCAAGTGCGATAACCATTAGGCCAGCTTGACACGTGCTTTAAAAAGTGTTTTCAAACCGACCTGTTCTTAAAATAATGTGAACGATTCGCGCATGCGCAGTCGTGAAACAGTTGACAAACAGATAAAAATCCGATGACCCCCAAGTACTAATTTTTCAATTGTGACCACTTAGCGACCCCTTTTTTTCGGTTGAAACCGATTAAAAAGTGTTCCACATGTCTGAGTACCCTATATACCAAATTTCAAGTCTGTAGATAAAAAAAAAAAATTATCGTTATGTATATAGCTTGAGAAGTGTCTTCACACACACTCTCACTTTTATAGATATATAGATTGGAGTCAGAATAAATAAATAAAGTTTGTACATGTGTGTGAATTCCATATAGAAATGTTAATTTAATTTGAATAAAATAAAATTAAAAAAAATGTTTATTAATAAAATAAAATACAAAAAAATGTTTATACGGGCCCGCTTGGTAATGAGATACAACGACACGTAATATGTGTACAAACTATAAATAAAATAAAATAGGCCTCAAGTGCGCTCGAAAACCAAACCACAACATTTGTTTATTTTCCTAATATTATGCTGTCATTTGGCTTTCAAGCGCACTTGATGCATTTTTTTTTTATTACTACAAAGCGGCCCCGTATAAACATTTTTTTGTCTTGCTTTCTTGTTATGCTGCATATCAGAGAAAGCAGATATGTTGTCAGGGTTTCACAAGAACAATAATATAGTATCATTTTTAGTAAGTGTTACATATCAGGTAAACCAAAGTGCTCAATATAGATAGAGCAAGTAAGGCCGCACTGCCCCCCCCCAAAAAAAACATCACTCTGTTCTATTATACTGTTTCATAAAAAAAAATACTCGAATTCATAATACTAATAATAAAGTATTATATCTGCTTAGAATATATATTTATCAGAGAGTGCTCAATCTTCTAGACTTAGCAGGCGTATTTAAACGCAGCATTGCCCGCTATGTTATATTTTTATTATGTTGTATACTGATAAAGTAAATTGTGCTCCCGACGATCAAAAATAGTAATATATTAGTATCATATATGTAAGGAGTTAAACAGTCCGAAGTGCTCAATATCCTCGATGGATATAGGAGGTATGTTTAAAGGCAGTGTCGCTCAGGAAAAACAATGTCACTGTGTTTGTTATATTACTTCCTACATGAATATCTAGTCAGCGTTGTCTTGGGGTCACATTAAAAATAGTACACCATCATATCTGGCAAGTCGTATATAGTAATAAATAAAATGTTCAATATCCTATAAAGAGTAAATGTGCTTTAAGAATGCTTTACCCGGACCCCCTCCCCAAACAATATCACTATGTTTTGTTATACAATTTATACTAGAAAATCCATTCGGCATTTCCCGGGAGTCACAACCGATGCAATTCTCTATCTGTATAAGAGCCAAGTACGCCCTAAAATAGAGTAATGTTGCCACATTTGGGCAGGAGCTGCTCGGCGCGTCCTATCTCCCCCCCCTCCACCCTTAGAGTTCAAAACCGGCTTCGAAATCTAGTAAATCATGCCCTTTTCTCTTACCTGTAACCTCTTTTCCACAGAAGAAACGTTGCGAGCCTGTCTTTACTCTCTCGTTATTTTCATGGAAAGTGCTCATCTGAGCTCCAATCTATGGTCTCCCCTTGCCAAACTTTCACAAAACACTCGACTAGCTACAATCACTATCAACAATTACCTCCACTATCTATCTATGCCTAATTCTAAACATAGATTCCATGAACAAAGCTTCTTTCCTAAAATTGTCCGCATGCGGAACACGGTTCCACTGGCCTGCTTCTCGTCTGATTACAATATGATAGCCTTCAAGTTCAATGTAAACAAGTTCTTGTTGAACCGCTCCCTTAAATAATCCAAATTCAACCTAATCTACACCATTAACAATTACTAAACTACCACCTTACATTCATTAACCCTTATCCTCGAGTGTCCACCGGGTCTTGATAAGTGGTGACTATTTAAAAAAAAAAAGCACTATATTAGACTAGCCTGGGTGCCCGGCGTTGCCCGGGTGTTTGGAGATGTGTGTTCAGCAAAAAACAAAAACAAAAAAAAATGGTAGTAGGCAGGCAGGCTCGAACCCGTACTGCGAAGGAGGAAAAGAATGTGGAAGTGACATCTTTGCTATTGCGTCCATCGCCAAACCGGAAGTGACGTAGGTTTAAATTAAGGCTAGTCAATCGAAAAGAGGAGACGACTTTCGAAAATATCAGAGAAAAAAGAGACCCCTCCCTATAGAAAAGTGTCCAGTTGAGGGTGAAGGAATTAATGTTTTTAGCCAATTTATCGATATTTGTCGTCCGACGGGTTGAGCTTTGAAATGATACCAATCTCTTGAAAATCCGTCGCCTCTGTCGAAAGTTTTAGGCAGACATACATAATACATACATACATACATACATACATTTAAACAGACAGGTGAAATTTATATTATAGATTATGTTGCACAGAATCGTAAAATTAATATTGTAATGTTACCTATGAAAATTGGTATATGGTAAAAAATGAGTGCTCAATATCCTAGATCGAGCGGGTGTGTTAAAATGCAGTGTTGTCTTGGAAGAAGCACTTCTTTGTTTTATGTCATTATGTTGTATACTAGACTAAATAGATTGTATTGATCGAGTGTCATAATAATAATTAAATGAGGGTTATATCTAGTATATTTAGTTATATCTAGTATATTTAGTTATATCTAGTACATTTAGTTATATATAGTACATTTAGTTATATATAGTATATTTAGTTATATATAGTACATTTAGTTATATATAGTATATTTAGTTATATATAGTATATTTAGTTATATATAGTATATTTAGTTATATATAGTATATTTAGTTATATATAGTAGTTGTTGATGGAAGTTGAAAGCTACATCTACCTGGGAAAGAAAATTACGAACGATGGAGATTTCCCTGAGATAAAGAAAGGGATGGCCAGCTTTTGGGAAAGTGGATAATATCACGAGAAGCTGAAAAGCAAGTCTGGCAATCAAAACGAAGATCTTCAATGTATAAGAGTCAATATATACCTGTGATGATCTATGACAGTGATACATAGACCCTAACGTCTCGCTAAAGTGAAATCTTGGCAGTGGCACAAAAGAAAATGGACAGGATAATGTTGGGCATCACTCCACAAAACAGAAAAACAAACATCTGGATCCTCCAACAAACAAGATATCAATACTGTCATCAAGACATCCAAACACAGATGGGCAGGGCACGTAGCCAGACAACATGGCAACAGATGATCCATCAGGACAACGGAATGGACACCTTTTGAGCATAAAAGGCCAAAGGGAAGACCAAAAACGAGGTGAAGGGACGACCTGATACAACATATGGGTCCTACATGGTAGGGATAGCTCGGTATAGAGATAGATGGCTATAGTCCAGGGAGGGGTTCCTCATTGAATGATAAAACCCTTATTGGTTGATCTAGTAGGTGATATAAGTTAGATAATGCAAAGTGCTCAATGTCGTGAATAGAGCAGGTATGTTTAAAGGCCGCATTACTAGGGAGAAAACAGCATCATTATGTTTGTATAACTAAATTCGTTCGGCATGGCCTGGAATAATAATAATAATAATAATAATAATAATAATAATAATAATGCACGGTTCTATCTGTTAAATGATATATAGTAATAGAAAAGTACTACATATCCTAAATAGAGCAGGGTTATTTAAACGCAGCGTTGCTTGGGACGCGGTATAACCTAATAGCAATACTAGCAACATTTCAGTATCATATCGGATAAATTGTATACGTTAGTCAATCCTAAGTGCTATATATCATGGATAGAACATGTAGTAGTAGTAGTAGTAGTAGTAGTAGTAGTAGTCGCGTTGCTTTCTTCCCATCACCCCAAATATCACTGAACATGATGAACATCTACTCATTGTTGCCCAGTATTTATAATAGTCCCAATACATCATCATGTTCAGTAATTAGTAAATAGTTATCGAAATGTGCCCAATATCTTAGAACTAGTTTGTCTAAACGCAGAACTGCCTGGGAGGAAGGCTTTCTTCGTTATTTTTTATCATGTTGTATATTAGATAAACTACATGGTGTTATGCGCCAGCCAAAATAGGAATAATACAGCCTCATATATAGTAAATAGTATAAGTGAGTCAATCCAACTTGTCCAATAACAAGAATGTTTAAAAGCTGCGCGACAAAAACGATGCCCTGCTGTTTTCTTATTAGCTCAATATACCCAAAAAAGCAAGTGCGTTCAAAATTTTCTATTTATTTTATCTTGTGTGCGCAACGTCGGATACAACTGCTTATATATATATATATATATATATATATATATATATATATATATATATATATATATATATATATATCATGTATGTGAATAATAAAATAATAAAAATCTGACAATATGATTCAAAAATAGAAGTAGTAGATTTAAAGTCTCGACCTTTCGTAAGTTTTGAGGACGTTTTTAAGAGTGAAATAGCAAAAAATGGTCCATTTACATCTGTTTCACTTCTACATTTAAATCAGAATATATATATATATATATATATATATATATATATATATATATATATATATATGTGTGTGTGTGTGTGTGTGTGTGTTAGCTACGGCGCTTCTTGAAAAAGCCCACGAAACAGGTGAAACGTCGAGCATTTAGGTCTTCCTTTTCCAATTTTTTAATTCTGACACACACACACACACAGATACATAAATACATACATACATACATACATACACACACACGTATATATATATATTTTTTTTTTTTTACACAGTGATCACCACTTATCAAGGCCCGGAAGCCACTCAGGGATAAGGGTTATTGCAAGTACAGTACGTTAGTGT
This sequence comes from Euprymna scolopes, assembly GCF_053919585.1. Lineage (NCBI taxonomy): Eukaryota > Metazoa > Mollusca > Cephalopoda > Sepiida > Sepiolidae > Euprymna > Euprymna scolopes. Next base: position 98,530,134 of record NC_136504.1, on the reverse strand, counting down.
GGAGATTTGATGAAGTGTTTACTTAAGAGGGCGGTTCATTAGTAATTTTTTAACATTGGACTTGAAGACATCCAAGTTGTAGTCCGGTGGGAAGCAGGCAGACGGAACAGAGTTCCACAGGCGTGCAGTTCTAAGAAAAAAGCTTTGTTCATGGAATCCGCGTTTTGATTTAGGCACAGATATAGAGTGGGGGAAATTTTTCACAGTGGATTCAGCTAGACGGGTGTTTTTCGTGAAAGATTGGGGAGGGGGGACCAGAGATTGGAGTTCAGACGAGCACCTGCCATGGAAATAACGATAAAACAAGGATATATATATAGGTTCGAATCTCCCGACCAGTAGTAATCGTCATTTTCTGCACTGATGATTACGAAAGTATGAAACACTTATGTCTGTAAGTATATATATATATATATATATATATATATATATATATATATATATATATGCTAGCTAAAGGTCACTGAAGGGTTTTCAACTTAAATAGATTTTTTTATGATGATATCTTTCTGTAATTTTAACACAATCTAAGACATTGGGAATTTTAAAAAATGCAAAATTCAAAACAATCTTTATTTATGAAATATGTCTTAAATGTTGCCCATTTTCAGCTTCGCATATATATATATATATATATATATATATATATATATATATATATATATATATATATATATATATACTCCTTTGTAAGATTAGTTGCAGATAACTCCAGCAGAATGATTAGTTATTGCAAAAGAACGTAATATTTATTCATATATGTATTGCAGAAAATCAAAATAACGTCGGTACCATCGGTTTTAACTCCAACAAACCATATGCTGTTCCTCTAATTGTATTTGGAACCGACGGTACCAACGATGTTCGGATCTTAAGTAATGTATTATATATATATATATATATATATATATATATATATATATATATATATATATATATACGCATGTGCACACATCTGTATATACGTTCATATGTGTGTGGGTACGCATGTCGTTATATGGCTGCAGATGTAAGTATATATTAGAAACTGCATACGTATGTGTTACATTGAGGATGTCATTATGTGTAATATGTGTGTGTGTGTGTGTGTGTGTGTGTGTGTGTTCGCGCGTTTAAGTCCGTTCATTTCTAATTTGTCGCTTGGTGCCTATTCAAACGCAAATACGGAAGAAGCCATTTCCACGCTGAATATTCAATCAGTTTCAACAACGACGTCGACAACACTGACACCTGCTCGTGTTTTCTTTTCTTCCCAGCGAATAAAATAAACACGCGCACTCACGCGTACTTCGTTGGTGATAATGCAAAAACGTTTCGCAAACGAATCGAACACCCTCGGTAACTGATAGTGTTTATTTATATAATCAATAAGATTCTGCCTGTCGCGTGGCTTGTCCTCATGGCGGATAGAATCTTCCCCTATAAACAAACAAAAAGAAACTCGCCAAAAAAACTAAAACAAACAACAAAATACAACTGTCCCGTTTCGATCTTATGTTGAAGCGCTTGTCTGTTGAGCCACACAGATAAGCCTTGGTTAACTATATATAGGGAGTATATCGTCTGTTTTCGTTCGATTATTAAAAGGAATAAAAATTAAACCAGAATCAAAGCAGCATCTGGAAATTTATACTTAAGATCATGAAACCCGCTGTAATGATGGGGTCCGTGGGATGAGAGGCAACAGCTATGTTTTGTATGCTATAATTTTTAGCATTAAGCACCGTAGAAGTCTGAAGTACTGATCTTTTCTTTCTCCTGATGATGCCTCTAGCTTGCTATGACTAGTTGGCTGAAGCATACTCATGAATGTGTAGCAATACCTAAAAACATAATAATAATTCAATCCCAAAACTAAATTATATTTCAGCATGTATGTTTGTTTATCTATTATATAAAAGGCAAATGCCTGTGGGCTTGTGTGTACGTTTGTATGTCCACTAAAACTTTTGTTATGTGCAACGTACAGGCATCAATGCGGCATCGTAAGAAAAAGCAATCTCTCAGACAAAAAATATCGAAAAATTGGAAAAAATCGTCCATTATTTCATTATTTTGTGTAGCAATATCCTTTTGTTTGAGAGGGGAGGAGGGGGTCTAATAGAAACCTTGCTTTCGACACGATTTGAAAACTGTGCATGCGCAAATCATCAATACATTTTTCGTTTTAAATAGGTAGATTTGCGTATTATAAAATTTGTATTCACGTGGGCCGATCAGTAAAAACGTTCGGTTACTACCTCCAGTTATGCGAGTGCCGACCCAGCATGCATCATTTTTCATTTTCTTTTTTTTTTTTTTTTGCTTACAAAATTTTGCTTTCGGTTTTGCTTCTGGCTGATGGCACCCAAGTCCCGCCCCCTCCCCTGCCCCGTTGTCACAATTTTATTTTTGTCCCTCCCCCACTCGCTGTCACAATTTTTTTTACGACCGGGCAACGGCGGGTGCCTCCCTTGCTAGTAAAATATATAGGAAAAAGCCTTAAAGGAAACAAATGTTGATTAACTTCGATTTTGTATAATAACATATGAATGGCAATATAGATGGCGTCTTCACATATTAATTTGTATAATGACATTACTTATCGAATATATTTGACCGTTTGACTAGGAGCATAGTGTAGTGTCTGTTTTGATACTGCACTTCAACTTTTCTGTCATTGGTTAATGAGAGAGAGGCTGAAGCAGTTTTATTTTATTTTTTGTTTGAATTCAGCTCGCCCCTTTTTGAGGAATTGGATTATCTCCACATTAAAAAAAAATCGACCCCGTGTCTAACTCTGCCTTAGTGGGAATGTCAGGAGCAGAACTTGTGTGTATGTGTGTGTGTGTGTGTGTGTGTGTGTGTGTGTGTGTGTGTGTGTGTGTGTGTGTGTGAGAGAGAGAGAGAGTGTGTGTGAGAGAGAAAGAGAGAAAAGAAAAGAGAGAAGCTGGCAGAAAGAAAGGCAGAAGGGTTGAGAGAGACAGAGAAGGAGAAGCTGATGGGGGAGAAAGATAGAAGCTGATGGGGAGAGAGAAAGAGAGAAAACATGAGAGAGAGAAGGTTTGAGAGAGAGAGAGAGAGAGAGAGAGAGTATAGTTAATAGGGTACGCGAGAGAGAGAGAGAGACAGAGAAAGAGAGGGAGAAAGAGAAGAGTGGAGGGAGAGAAGGAAGCAGAGAATATAGTTGAGAGTGGAAGAGAAAGAAAAAATATCATTAAGAGAGAGAAAAAGATGACAATAAAGAGAGATAGAGAGAGGGGGGAAGGAGAGAGAGAGAGTGTGTGTTACTGATAAGGTGAGAGAGAGAGAGAGAGAGGGGGGGCTGATGGGGGTCACAGAAAGACAGACCATATGAGAAAGAGAGAGAGAGAGAGAGAGAGAGAATTGGAGAAAGAATCGTTGAGGGAGAGAGAGAGGGGGAGAGGCAGAGAATATTGTTAAGAATAGAAGAAAAAGAAAAAATATCAAAAAGATGAAAAAGCATACAAAAGTGTGTGTGTGTGTGTGGGGGGGTAATAATTAAATAAACAAACGCACGTTTAAATGCGATCAATAATTATTTTACTAATCAGAATAACATTTGTCTTGAATAAATATGGCGATAACTTAATCATTTTGTTTCCCCCAACAAGAACACAGGCTGCCTAAGAAAACCAGCGCAACAGATCGGAGCTGCGTTGTTGTCGAATGCTTAAAGTACAATAGACATTAATATTAATGTATTCTGTTGGCGGGGGCCGACTGACATCGATGCTATCGTGTCACGTGGCGACAGGCCTCACTTCAGCTTCGTGTTGACAAATGGTTCACTTATCGTTTCGAAGATAATATTAGGCGAAAAATAAACTGAGGATCGTTTTCATTACAATCCCCCCCTCCTTTTTTTTTTTCAAAACTTCTCTGCGGGAGGTGAGACACAAGGTCGGGTGTGGATTTGATAAAAGTATTTCTGTGGAAAAAGTTGATTCGAACTTGGCACAAACGGATTTAAACTCAATCTCGTTAATGACGTAGCCACCATGTTTTTTTGTCACGTTTCAGAAACTAACGAACAAATTAAATCATTTTAATCGCATTTAATTTTTTTAAATAGTTTTTCATGTACTTAGAAATACGTTTTTCACTCCGCTACAATTTCAGTGTCCCCTTCGAGAGTTGGGGACCCAATGGCCAAGAACCGATCTTCCTACATCTGTTTTTATTTATTTATTTGCCACTTCTGCATGTCAGTGACATATTAGCAATAGAGACGAGTTATCGACCCCTGTTCTTCGACAGAGAAATGACGTCTAGTGGCTATTATGTAAACCTCAAATATAAACAAGTGTTTACGATAACGCAAAAATATATAATAACAAAATAGATAACACAAAAATATGAAAATCGAAACATTTATTGCATAAAAAATGTATCAAAATATTATTTTAATGTATTAATATAATTTCTTTTCTATGAGTGATTCATAACTGAAAATAAAATAATAAAGATGATAAATACACGAAACATTTATAGATTTTATTTTTTAGAATATTTGTGAGTCGGCCGCTATTTAAAATTTTTCCAATACATCGGTAAACACTGTATGTTTTTAGAGCTGAATAAATATGTTACATTAAATATAAACACTAAAAACATATCCAGTTACGCAAGATAAGTTACTTTTCTACCTTTGATAACATTTATTTGTTCTATATTTGTTTTGTGACAACTTTTTCGAATCTATGCGTACAGTAAAACCCGTTACAAAGACTAAAATTAGTTTCCCAAAGGAAAACGTATTTGTACATGTGAAAGAAAAATGAAAAATTATTGAAATCAGTTTTTTTAAAAAATAATTATTATAAAAACTTTTGTGCTCTATTTTTTTTTTTTTTTTTTTAATGATTATTGAAAAACATTTAAAAATCTTTTAAAACTGTTTTGGGAATACAATGTATTGGATACGTTTTTATGATGTTTGAAATGTTATTTTGATTTCAATAATTTCATTTTTTTTTCGATAATTTTATATTTTCATATTTTTTCTATCTTTCATATACGTATATTGATTGTATAAAACCTTTTAGTTTTTTTTTATGTTAAAAACAAACATGATTTTTGATAATTTCATAAAAATATTTCTAATAAAATTTGGAATAAAATAAAAAATTTTATTTAATTTTGTGATTAAAAGTGCAAATAAAGACAGATTGTTTTATTTTCATCTTTTTATAATTGTGTTAATCTTTATTGTATGCTTTTTCAATAATACACTTTTCTTATTTGTTATTTCAATAAATTGCTTCACAATAGAAATACTGAAGAACAATACATGAACGAACTGATTTGCCTTGTCACCGCTTCTGGTAGCAGCCACGTCGGAAGTTAGGAAGTTTTCTCTTCCCTGCAACCTCTATCTTACAGAAGAGATGTTGCGAGTTTGTCTCTGATGTATCGTTATTTTCAGGGAAAGTGTTCGACTGAGCTTCAGTCTATGGTCCTCCCCTCGCCAAACTTTCACAAGAAACACTCGTCTAGCTGAAAACACTATCAATAATCCCCCCCACTCTTTATCTGTGCTTAAACCTAAACGTAGATTCAATGAACAAAGCTTCTTTCTTAGAACTGCACGCCTGTGGAATTGTCTTCCGTTTTCCTGCTTTCGGGCTGACTACACTATGGTTGTCGTCAAGTCTAACGTAAACAAGTTCTTGATGAATCGTTCCATATAAGTTAACAAATTTACCGAATTTCCATTACTAATGATTACTATATTGTCCAATTTCTACTGTACACTCTTTAACCCTTATCCTCGAGTGGCCTCTTGGCCTTGATAATGTGGTGTTGCCTGTGTAAAAAAAAAGTACGTTAGATGACTATAAGCAGGAAATCGAAAGCCGAAAAACTGAATTTCCATTTAAAGAAAAAAAAAATGATGTTATCTACTTAATTGTCATGTTGTAATTAGTTAAATATTACTAAGTTATTGCATAAAACATTTGATTTCACGATTATTTAGACTCCATTGTTTTGGAAGGAAACGTACTGAAGTTACCTCCCCTCTTTATTCTGTTTATTATTTAAGTGTAACTTGCAATTACTTCGAAAACAATTTTCATTCATTTTTTACTTCACCACATTTCATATAAATGTTTTTTTTATTTTTATATTTCACTAATTTCGATTTCAGCTAAGTGGATTCGATTTTAATGAATTAGATACCGTTAGTTTAAATTGAAATTCAATATTTTGATTTTCGATTTTTGTTCTGGTTTCGATCGTTATTTTGAAGCCAAGTGCTCGTCTGAACGGCAATCTATTGACCCTTCCCCCTGTCAAACTTTCACAAAAAACTCGACTAGCTACAACCACTATAAACGATTTCCCCTTACTCTCTATCTGCGCCTAAATCTAAACGTAGATTCCATGAACAAAGTTTCTTTCCCAGAACTGCCCGCAAATGAAACACTGATCGGCTGACCTACTTCCTGGTTGAATACAACCTTGTAGCCGTCAAATTCAATGTAAACAAATTCTTATCGAGCCGTCCCCATAAATAATCAAATTAGACCCATTTTACACCATTAACGATTACTACACTACCACCTTACATTCATTAACCCGTATCCTCGAGTAGATTCGGACCTTGATAAGTAGTGACTTATAATTACAAAAAAAAAACATGCACATATCGTCGCGCAAGTATCCTTTAGAGGGTTTTAAAGTCAACATTGTCAATCGATGGATGGCCGACTTTAGTAGTGACATCGGAATATATAGCGCTTCTGCTATTTGCACAGAGGAATGGCGTACACGCGTGCGTGTGTAGGCGGACGCATAATTTACAACGAGGCACTTGCAGGTCTGTCTCGAGCGTAAGAGCGGAGCTGCGCAAGAAAGGAAAAAGTTCCTAATATAAAAAGAAAAGCAACAGACCAAATAACGCATAGATCACTTACACGCAAATCTACTTGCGCACATACATCACTGATTTGTACACTTCTAGCGCTCCTTGAGATGCATATAGAT
>NC_136504.1:98503144-98518144 GCF_053919585.1 Euprymna scolopes | reverse complement strand
CATGTTTTATTAACTTTTTGTTCTTATTGTCAGCTATATCTCCTATTTGGTTTCATTACGTCTGGTTGAGATAACTTTATAAATATTAATTCTTTAATATTTATAATATACTTAAGTTTTACCATCTTGGATCATTTTGGTAAATTTAATTGTAATTTTTATTTTATGTATATATATATGTATGTATATATATATATATATATATATATATATATATATATATGCATATATTATATGCATGTATATATTATATATACATATAATATATATAAGTAAAGAAGATAAAGCGTAAAGTTACGTAATAACTTTATTACATTATCAAGTCAATAAGGAGGAATAAGCGAGAAATCTCTGCAGGTCATGATATTTCCAATGCTTTCTGGTCAGAAGGGAAGGAAAAAGCGGCCATTATACAAAAGTTAAGGCAAAAAGACAACACTGACTTTGAAAACATTTAAGATTAGAAATAGAAAAAAAAATTGAGGTTTGAATTGGAAGGGACAGAAAAGAACAATAAATGCTAAAAGAATATATAAAACAATATATGCGAAAATGAAATACTAGGAATTTATTTTATTTATCTTTAAAAGTTTTTAAAAATCTTTAAAAAATAACCGTAGTATATATATATATATATATATATATATATATATATATATATATATATATATATAAATATAAATATATATACTAGCAAAAGTACCCGCCGTTGATTGGGTTCAAAAACAGCCTACAGAAAATGGACTCTGATTTATGAAAGTATAATAGGTTATGAAAGGGAAGGGTTGTAAAGAGATAGCTTCGAATTTGGGGGTATCAAAACTAAAGCAAAATATGATGAAAGTAAAAATAAAATAGATAAAACCCATAATTTATTATACCATACCTGTTCACACTGAAACACTTATCACAATATTCTGTGGGTCTATATAAAAAACCTTGTTAAACTTTGTGACATATTTACATTCTATGGAGGTCAGGTGTTAACGAACACCCCATAATTTTATTATACCATATTTCTTTAACATAATTCTGAAACATAATTATCAAAGTATACGTACGCAGATAGATATGAAAAGTCTTTATTAAAGTTTGTGCTTATTTTCATTCTATGGAGGCCAGGCGCAGACGCAGACCCCACAATTTTATTATACCATCCCTATACATACTTATCAAAGTAAATCTTAAATGCAAGGTCCATGAACAATAATTCTTTATTAGAATTGACCCCCTGTGAATCTCTGTACCGCGGACATGCTTTCTAGCTTACTACAACATGGTCGTCTTCGAGTCCAATGTAGACAAGGTCTTGTTGAGATGTTCCCTTAAATAATCAAATTCTAACCAATTACCACTAGTATCAATCGCTACTCTATTGTCTTACTGATCACCTTATCCTCGAGTGACCTTCAGGTCTTTATAAGTGGCGCCTGTCTTGTAAAAAGAAATCCATTATTTATGGACAAGGCTTTAGACAAGCATCTATTGTATGGTTGTGTAGTCGCTTGATATGCATCTACTAAACATTTTAGTCTCGTGACTTTTGACTCATCATCTATTGTGTTAACTAAGACTTGTTATGAAGTAAGCTGATATAACTATTTTAGGAGTAATGAGCTTACGCAGAGACTATAAATGTAGTTATATGTGACACGTTATTCGGTAGCGATTTTCTACATTCATTTTACGTCGGGTTGCGCTCGTGATCGCTTGCCACTTTAGGTTCCGACTTTAACAATCAGCCCGGTGGTCTCAGCTCGCTGGCCTTCGTGGCCTGGGATCAAAGATCAAAGTGTAGTATCTGGTTAAAAATTGGGTGCTAAGTAGGTCGTCCCCAAGTACGAATTGGCGAATACGGTATTATGGCGGAAGAAGGTACTAGCTAAGAGACACTTTTTTTTAGTTCGAGAGTGACAAAGATGACCAAAGACCCACAATTTCCCCCCTCATTTGACTGGTGCCTAAGTTTTTTGTTCACGTTAATTTTTGCCTGAATAAAAGATTTAATATCTCAAAGTGTAGTATCTGTTCCGGCAGATGCTGAAATCAAAGAACATTGTCCTTGTGGCAATAAGTTTCTGGTCCATGTAGGGGCAACCCTATATATCAAGAGGTATCACTGCCAGCTCCCCTTTTGCTCTTCCGGGGGAGCTGATCCCCCTTCCCTCCCCCTCTCTCCACATTAAAAAACGGCCTTGTGCCTAATTTTCTTAGTGGGTAAGCAAATAAATACAAGATCAAAGTGTAGTATCTTTCTGGTAGATGCTGCACTAAAGACTATATGTGGGGGCAATCCCACATATAAGACCATTGGTCTTGTAGCAATCAGTTATTGATCCATGTACGGAAACCCTTCATACTAATTGTCGCGATCCAGTTCCCCCTCGGGGGAGCTAGTCCCCCTTCCCTGCACTCTCCACATTAAAAACTGACCTTGTGTCTAATTTGCACCGTGGGGAAGCAAATAAATAACTAAATAAGACCCCCACATATAAGACTGTTGCCATTGTGGCAATGAGTTTCTGGTCCATGTAAGGGCAACTCTATATACCAAGAGGTTCTCCCTATAGCTCCCCCTCCCCTCCTCTCGCTTTCCCTTCCACCTCCCCCGACTGCCCACATTTAAAAACGGCCTCATGCCTAATTCGCTCTCTAGAGGAAGCAAACAAATACCCTAAAGACTATATGTGGGGGCAATCCCACATTTCAGACTATTGCACTTGTAGCAATCAGTGTTGGTCAATATAGGGGAAACCCTTCATATCAATTGTCAATATCCAGTTCCCCCTCGGAGGAGCTTGTCCCTTTACCTTTCTCTCCACATTAAAAAACGGCCTTATCCCTAATTTGCTCCATGGGGAAGCAAATAAAAACAATCAGTCCAGTGGCTCTTTTGCTGGCGGGCTGAGGCATTGCTCTGGGTAGTCCTAGGAGATCTACGTTCCCAGGACTTACTTATTGTCTTTAGGTAAGTTTATTGTTTATTGAGGCACCCCTATCAAGGAATACCAATGGTGATGCCAAGCCAATTTTTAAAAAGCCACAGAGTGCTCTTCCTTTGGGGTGTTGCCTTGACTTTCCGCACCTTCCTACCTTGTGTCACATCTTTCTGCAGTGGGAAGGAAGTAAATACCGGTATCAATTCGTGGCAGTTATGGTCCCTTGAATCATGAGTATACTTTTGTTAATACGCCGTTGTTTACTATACCAATGTGTTTTCTTTGATCATTACTGGCCTGCAAGGCTACTATAACGTTATCCACAACGCTGTAGCCTCAGTCGCAAAGTAGACAAAGAATGAAAAAAGGGCTTCAACTCGCTCTTCTTTTAATTGTGCAACAGCATATATTTCCTCACTCTCCCGTCACGTGTGACTTCTCATTACGGCCCTGACGTCTTTCACGTGATCGTCTTCTCTCACGTGCTTTCGAACGTTATCCACGTCTCTAACGTGATCGTCTTCTCGAACGTGTCATGTCTTCTTTTTCCTTATCGTGACGTCATTTAGCTCATGACTCGGCATTTGCATATAGCCGTCCGTGCTAAGTTAAATCATAACAAGATTAAAAATGATTTCTTTTATATTTGTTGAACTAATATTTAGTTAGTTTAACCCATGTCAGCTGGCGAATGATTATGAAAATTGAACATGTTGCAAGATCGATTTACGATCAAATAAAAAATTATGAAAATCACTCCAGACAAGACATGAAGCCACTAAAAAAAAAGAACGCATGCACATTTTAAACGAGATTGTGCGGTAATAAAAAAAAAAAAAAAAAAAAAAAAAAAAAGAACCCCCCAAAATCTACGCAACTAAATAATTATAAATTTACTAACGAGGGGCGTCGGGCCGTGCCTGGTCGTAAAATACGCTTAAATATATTTTATTTCGTGCAGGTTTCGTAGTTATTACAGAGTCAATTCTCTATAGAATATTTTACACACACACACACACACACACACACACACACACACACACACACATATATTTATTGGTTGTTTTTGTTTTACGGCATATCAACCCTTTTCAGGGTATTTAATGCCGAATCCAGTGATTTTGAAGAAAACATTTTTAATAGAATAAATATATTTTTTAAAGTCGGTTTCTATTTAACCCATAGTTGGAACCCTAACAGGTACTATCACTCCGGGTCAGAGTGGACCTGGGAGCAATGGCAATTAAAGGGTGGCTGCTGCACACTCCTCAAAGACCACATGCTGGGGCCTCACCATCGGATATAGTTTAAGGCCATATGCAGGACATATATAATATATATATACATATATATATATACATATATATATATATACATATATATATATATATATACATATATATATATATATATATATATATATATATATATATATACATATATATATATATACATATATATATATATATATATATATATATATACATATATATATATATATATATATATATACATATATATATATATATATATATATATATATACATATATATATATATATATACATATATACATATATATATATATATATATACATATATATATATATATATATATATATACATATATATATATATATATATATATATATATATACATATATATATATATATATATATATATATATATATATATATATATATACATATATATATATATATATATATACATATATATATATATATATATATATATATATATATATATATATATATATATATATATATATATATATTGTGGTGATTTCAAAAGTTAAAAAAAATGATTAGGATTCCAGCAGCTTGAATCGAAACCAAAACATTTAGTGCTCCAGCCGCGTTCCCTAACGTTTTAGCTATCGACCGATAGATGAGAAAGATTTAGAATTAAACAACTTAAAGTTATGAATATAGATAGAAATATATCGGCAACTTGAAATTAACAGTTTGCATTTCAACTTGCCGACATATATCTGTACGCGTTATTCATTTATCGAAACGAAGATTTTATCCGTAGAAAACCCGTCCTATTTCCTGTTAATTTCAGTGTTATATAATCTGCAGTTTAAGAGTTTATCGGTTAAATATTCTAATGCAGACACATATACACATACACACAAATATCTACTGTTTTTTTTTTTATATATAGAAAAAAAGAATCCGAATTGGTAATTGCATTGGAATCGGGAATTTAGAAAAGCATCGGTAATTATATCGGAATCAGGAAAAATTATTGAAATCGTTTGACAGGAGATGCAATCGCACATGTTTTCATGTTAAGAATATGAAATAGTTTGAGTATTTCGAATGCCATCGATATTTTGTTGATGCCGCCAATAGCTGGTACATATGTCCCGTCTTATGTCAACTATTCGAAAAATGTATTCAATTCTATGAATATTTTATTTCTTTTTTATGTTCATTCACTGAATTTTTCTTTGATACGTAGACATCTGTGTAATTTCTTTCTTTGATGCGTTGATATCTGTGTAATTTCTACACTTGACGCGTTGACATTTCTTGATTTGATATGTAGACATTTGTGTGATTTTTTATTTCATACATAGACATCTGTGTGATGTCTTAATTTTATACATATACATCTGTGTGATTTCTTTATTTTATACATATACATCTGTGTGATTTCTTTATTTATACATAGACATCTGTGTGATTTCTTTATTTGATACGTTTACATCTGTGTGATTTCTTTATTTGATACGTTTACATCTGTGTGATTTCTTGGTTTGATGCATAGACATTTGTATGTTTTTTTTTAAATTTCTTACGTTATAAAGTTAGTCTATGAATCAGTGAAGAATATGGTTTATTTTCTCCCAATTCTTTTTATCAAATTCGCTTCAGACAAGGAGTGTAGCCACTTTATGTAAGTAGTTGACAAGAACAAAAGATGATCACCGCAAAAAAAAAAACAAAAAAAAAAAACAGGATTTGTCTAATAACCTTAGTCTTGAGAAAATATTAGCAAATATTTATAAGGTATGCACTGACTTTAGCAAATAGGGTGCATACCTTACAAATATTTTCTAATATTTTCTCTCCTCTGATGAAATGGTAGACATCGAAACCCTATAGGTTAAGGTGATTAACTTTCTAAAGCATTCTTTGTCTTGCTTAGAATAATAAAAATTGTTTGATATGAAATTCATTTCAATGAGAGTTTTTTGAAATTCATTGAATTACAATTTAATTTATTTGCTCTATCTTGCATATCGAGCAATTCTTGTTTAGATGGGATGACGTATAGAATATTACTGCCAGTAATATTTTGTAAACCTTACAATCTCACGTTTCCATAACAACTGATTCCTAAATAAAAAACTATTCTGAAGTGTATATATATATATATATATATATATATATATATGTATGATGAAAATAATGGAAATAGTATTCCGACAAAATAGAGAAAATAAAAAAGGAACAAACCGTATTATGTGTTCACCAACGTTTCGTCTTTATTTCACCCAGAGGAAGTCTCGAAATAAAGACGAAACGTTGGTGAACACATAATACGGTTTGTTCCTTTTTTATTTTCTCTCTCTCTCTCTCTCTCTCTCTCTCTATATATATATATATATATATATATATATATATATATATATATATATATATATAGATATATATATAGATATATATATATATATAAAGCCAGATAAGACACTGATAGAATTCAGATGAAAACCCTGATAGATATTACTTGAAGTAACAATTTCAGGGTAATACTAGCCAAAAATGAAAAGCTCAATATTTTAGAATAGAGCAATATATAAGTTTGGTGGTTAAATTTTAAATTCTGAAAAAACAACATATAGACACATATATTCGAATTCTCTCTTCCTATAATTAGCTCCATATAATTATCAACAACCACTCAAAAAACTATTTTCAGTATTTGTGCTGAAAAGCAAAATAAGTGTCTATTCACAGCTGAACATTTTGCTAACCGCATTTCATTTCCTCTGATGATATGAGCCATTATTGAAAATCCATGGATTAAGGAAATTAGCATACCCCTTCTATATATTCCTTTTGTCAAACAATAAATTCTTAATTCGAATATATGTGTCTATATATTGTTTTTTCAGAATTTAAAATTTAACCACCAAACTTTTATATATATATATATATACATATATATATATATATATATATATATATATATATATACACACACACACACACTACATGAATACTGTTACGCAAACAAGGGAATGTTATCATACACATATAGGCCAAGCCAAAGTAGTACACACAAAGTCGGCTCTTTATGTGTGTGTGTGTGTGTGTGTGAACTCTCCCGTCAATTTCGATGTATGAGTTTCCACCACAACAACTAAGTTACTCGAAAATCCACACAGATGATTTGTTTACAGTGGCGAAGGCTTTGTGTAGAACCGACCACGCTTTTTGGTATTACTGCTAATCTTTGTCGGTGCAGATGACTGCCATAAGACAGAGTATACAATAGTCCGCAGGGTTTTACATCAGCGTTACCTTCTCCTAGATGCATGTCTTAACGAAGACTGGGATACATCTTTCCCAGTGAATTAATGCGCCCCCAGATAAACCCTGAATATATATATATATATATATATATATATATATATATATATATATATATATATATATATATATATATATATATATATATATATATATGGTAGTCCAGGTGAAACATGTATTCGTAGGATAAAAATCCAAAGAATTTCCACCAATAGTAAAAAGAGCTATTCATATTAATATTATGTATATATATATATATATATATATATATATATATATATATATATATATATATATATATATATGTGTGTGCATATATGTATGTACACATATATATATATTTATATATAAACTAACAATAAAAAAAACTAGCCTAGTTTTAAAACAGATCCTTTGTCCGATAAAATGCATGCCCATTGGCTAATAGGAAGGGGCGCGGTGGATACTAGAAAGCTGATTGGCTAACTAAATCCTCAATAGAAGAGGACCATATAAAAACGATAAACAACCACAGAATTCGCGCATAAGCCTCAGGAATCCTAGAGTGGATGAAACGCAGAATATTCAGTGTAGCTTAATCGCCATATATATTTTATAAATTACTAACTAGCTCTACCTACGTATTGAGCACTTTTGAAGTAAATACTTAAAGTTTACGCATAAATCTATACTTTCGTATATTAATTTTATCTGAGTAAATGAAGTAGCTATATATATATATATATATATATATATATATATATATATATATATATATAATAAATGACAAAAAGTTATATTCCAAAATTCATGATGTTGACCATCTTATAATTTATTCCTTTAATTCAGGTGACTTATACAATTCTTGACAGTATCTGTTTCGTAGCCCAAAAGCAATCACTTAATTATTATATCAATCAGTGAATCTATCATGCCCTTAACTCATTAGAAGAATTAGCAACAATTAATCCGACAAAAGAAAATGAAGTGTGATTTGACATGATTAAAATTCGAAAATTGGAAGAGAAGCTGAAAATACCTTTATATTTTTCCATTACACCATATTGAATATTTTCAGCTTCTCTTTCAAATTCTTTCAAGTGTAGTTTCTGTACTATCCGAAGATAACGCATTAATTATATGCGCTTTACGTTCGCGACGGGTACTGAAAGAATGGAAATTCCACAAATTCCTTCAAAGATTTTGGAGATAAACCTGAAACTACATTAACCAAAAGAACATAGATAAACATGTTTGAGTTTGAACAAAGGTGATGTCACAATATCATGGGGTCTGCGATCGCATATCCATAGAATAAAAAATATTAGGTTGGTGCAAAAATAATATCGTTTTTTGATATATATATATATATATATACCTGATAAAAAAACGACATTATTTTTTTAGCAACAAAATATTTTCAAGTATGACATCAATATATAACAAACGAAGGATCAAACCCTGAAATTTTCACGGGGTCTGCTTATTTATTATTCCTAGGCAATGCTAATGTTCAGGAGAGATGGAAAACAATTGTAGATTGACTAAGAAATTCAGACATCAGAAAGATGCTTAATATTAAAAAGCTAAGTGGTCGACTACAGTCGAGGTCGACCCGAGGATTCCCTTTTCGCCGAGTAATGGAGGGGAGGGCACCACTTCATTCCCAGGATGACTCCAATTACCGTTGACCACCCCTTTACAATGCTAAGTGTTTAGCAAGGGGAACAAATATATTAAGGACATTGCAAAGGCTGCAGCAAAAAAAAGTGGGTTCCCTCTATCGAGCTAGAAAACTACTCACACCTGAGAGTATCCCGTACCTCTACAAGACCACTTTCGCACATGCATGGAGTATTGTTGCCACATCTGGGCTGTTGCATATACCACTAGCCTCTCTCTCTCTCTCTTGGATAGGGTCCAAAAAAGAGTTTTTAATCTAATATATCCCACTTTGTAAACTAAGCTTCAACCCCTGTCCATCGCCACAATGTTGCATCGCTGAGCCTGTCTTACAAATATTTTAATGGAATGTGATCTGATGAACTCGTTGCACTTGTGCCCCCTCTACGTACACATTACCGACAAACCCGCTTAGCAACAAAATTGCACCCCTTCACTGTCGAGGTTCATAAGTGCCAGAAAGCTTTCTATAATAGTTTCTTCTTTCGAGCAGCTACTTTGGAATTCTCTTCCTGCTACCTGTTTCACTGACTGTACTGATATGCAGAAGTTTAAATGTAATGTAAATCAACATCTTGTTTATAATTCCTGGGCAATTGTCTCAAATAGTAGCCCGTTACGTCCAAGTGGCGATATGTCGTTAGGGGGTGAACATATATAAAAAAAAGAGGAGAGGCATCAAGTATCATTTTTAAGTTTTTATTATGACTCGACTGAGTATTGAACCCGGGTCTTCTAGCATATTAGCGAACACTCTTACCATTGTATCAAATGGGTCAATTAATATTGAGAAATCCATCAAAAATGTTATCTGAAACAAAAGATTAACCTGGTTTAGACACATTCCACGGCTATCAGATTTCAGTCATGTGAAGATTTAATGAAGCCTTGGTCCTTGCTCCTTTAATTAAAAAAAAAATTAGGGCTTGAATTACATTTTTCGAGTAGTTATAAGCTTGGAAAGACAGGAGGTCGAATAATTCACGCCTCCCATTTTGAAATGTCTATTAAAAAGTAAATAATTAATTTACTCACCAAAGTGTTATATATCACAAATTGAAGAGAAAAGGTCAATAAATATATTCAAATTTAAAACAAAAAAAAGTAGTGTTTTTTAGAAATCTACCTGTAAAGTCCGAAGTTTAAAACCTTTTTTTTTTAAACCACGTTGTTTGTTTTTTTGTTTTTTTTAATGAAACCTTGGTCCTTGCTCCTTTGACAAAAAAATTAGGGCTTGAATTACATTTTTCGAGGAGTTATAAGCTTGGAAAGATGGGGTGGAATTATTCATTATTTTTCACGAAATTTCTGACACACCTTGTGAAGAAATAATAAAAAAAAGATTTCAGTCAGGATAGATCAAAATGAGACAGTCAGATAAAAATTGAGACTTTATTTTTCTCCCGGAAATTAAAAGATTGTTTCAACATCGTAATAAGTGACAGAATATTGTTTTCAAGCACGTGGCGAAGCTCGCTGGAATAAGTAAATAAGTCAAGTCAGAGTGTTAGCATTGTTCAGTGTTGTCTTATTTTGATTCGGGTTCGAGCCGAAGCAGAGCGTAATGATCCTCTTACGCACAAATGACCCTAAAAAAGATTAAGGTCCAGATGTTTCGTCTCCATCCACGAATATCAAACCGATTTCTGTAGACGCCCAAAATCCGAGTAACAAACAATCCACCAAGTTTCAATCAAACGGAGATGCCAGTTTAGTTTATAGTAAAAACAAACATTATGGCTTATTAGGGGGAAGGCGTTCGTTAAATACGCTAATCGGTTTAGTAAGTAGATGAGTAATACTATATACAGCTTTATATTTTACTGCGCAGTGCTACATATACAGCATAATCGTGTTGAAACATCGGTTCCAGATAGATCACCCAAGTTAAGCTACGGTTAACCTGGCCAGTATTAAAATGAGTGATCAGCTTCTTGGTAGCTAACTCTACTTCGCCACGTCTAACACTTCAAACCTGGGCAAGTGTGGAGGAGTTTCATTACAAAAACTTACCCCCCCCCCACTGCAGAATGAACCGTAGATTAAAGTTAAGAGTGTAAGCTTACAAAAAAAAAAAAAAAATAGTAAGATTTAAACTGAAAAATGTGGTGTTTATATTTTGGGAGTGATTTCCTGTTATTGCTGCGCATGCGCGGACCGGAAGTCGTTAATTAAGAAAACGAAATGAATAACAAACTAAACCAAATAAATTGCTCCGTTCTCAACTACGAATACAGACAAAAAACAACTAAAGAAAAACAAATAAACAAAAAACAAAGAGGTTGAAAACATCCGTAAAAGATAAATAAATAAAAATAAAAACGCATGTGATCAATAGTTAATGCTTAAGCGTTCGATACCTGTGTTTATATATATATATATATATATATATATATATATATATATATATATATATATATATATATATATATATATATACTAGCAGAAGTACCCGTCGTTGACTGGGTTAAAAAATAGCCTACAGAAAATGGACTGTGATTGATGAAAGTATGATAGGTTATGAAAAGGAGGGGGTTGTAAAGAGGTAGGTTTTGATACTCAAAAATTTTACCCTAAGCAAAATATGATGAAAGTAAAGATAATTTTCGCTAAAATATATTTTTTATATCAACTTTGTTTCCATTCGTAGCCAAGATTGACCAACAAAATGATGTTTCCTTACAAAGAGAAAATGTTATATATATAATAATATAAATATGCAAGAAATAAATGTTACTATAGTCAATAAAAGTTACTTTTATGGTAGAAAAGTTTATTGGTTTGTATTTTTAAGTAGTTTGTAAAAAAATTTTTTTTAATCCACGAACCGGTTTAAAAAAATCAAAATGGCAGCGACTTTGAAATGGAGAGCCCCGTTTTCAATTTGAAGGAGGGGCACCTGCGCATTATGTGTTAACAATTTAAAAGAGTTCCGTCAACGTAAGGTATATTTATAAACATATTTTAATGTTTTCCGTTATTTTGTGCTTGAGGAATATACGATTACGGCATGTGTAGTTTATATAAAAATTCACTTAAGTAGTTATCGCCTCAAATTTCGTTTTAATTTCGGTTCGCTGAAATTATTTCAAGTAAAGAGCATTAAAAACTATTTCAAAACAAAAAAAAAACATGAACTGAACTTTTATTGATTATGGTAACATTTATTTCTTGTATATTTATTTTTTCGGGTAGTCGTTTGTTGGCTTTTCTGCTAAACACTCTTACTAAATAATATCGACGAAATATCGAAAAACAAAGAAACAAAAACAGTTTTGAAAAATAATGAAGCTTTACTTACTTTAGTAAAATAATCCGAAACAGCAAAATGGGATATTAAAAAAGTAAACACGTAATTACTTTAGTTTTTTAAAGCAAAGAATCAATATAAATATGAATAAGAAAATGCTGCCCTTTTCAAGCAGACCAGCTTCGTTTCAGTTTTACAGTATTGAACGGTGTAGTATTTCGCTGTCGGATTTACGGTTATACTATTGTAATGTAAAGAACACGCAGAAAGGGTTGTAATCAACTGAATTCCTTCTAGTACACTGACAAAAAAGCTTAAACAGATATATAAATAAAAATAAAAAGGTTATGTAAATGTTTTTAAAAAGACGCGTAATCATGTGAGCAGGATTTTTTCCTTCTTTTGACACGATAACAAGTCTTATTTATCTATTTATCTATTTTCGAAAGCGTGCCACGTGCAAGTGGAGAAGGAAAAAACAGAGTTATACAAAATTTGTACTGAGAATTGTCTAAAGTTCCGACTTTTTTTTTTTTGGCCTTCACTTAAATAAGAACATGGATTTATGAGGTGGATTTATTCGACACAATATGATTCAACTAAAAATTAATAATAAATAAAAGCTAACGTGAATTAAGATGAAAGTTAAGGTGTTCTTGTGGACCCTTACCCTTTTAAAAAATCTTGTTAAACTTTGTGACCTATTTACATTCTATAGAGGTCAGGCGCGAATGAACACCCAATAATTTTATCATACCATATTTCTTCAAACTGAAACATAATTATCAAAGTATACTTACGCAAATAGATATGAAAAGTCTTTGTTAAAGTTTGTGCCATATTTCCATGGAGTACAGGCGCGAACGCAGACCCCACAATTTTATTATACCATCCCTATTTAAATTAAAACATACTTATCAAAGTACTCTTATGTACATCTATATCAAAAACTCTTGTAAACGTTTTTTTTTCATTTGTTATTTCCATACTTTGGGGACCAGGCGCGAACGCAGACCCCACTATTTTAATGAACCACCGTTCTGCCAGATCAAACATACCCATTCCTATGTCTCGATACATCTTCTATCATTATATGTAATCAGATTTTTAAAATAGTCAACCATATAGGAACCTATTCGTGAACACACACACACACACACACAGACGTTCAGCTTTATATATATATATATATATATATATATATATATATATATATATATATATATAATTTAAAGGAGATTAGAACAATAGTCTAAAGAGCTGAGTGTATTTTAATGTAACAGTGAAATTACTAGTTTAATTAAAATACAGGAAATAGAAAGTGCTCGTTGTAATTTAGATATATAATAAGCTCAATAGTTAAATGTCCTAGAGCTAATACAATATTAAGTAATGTGATTGTATATATATATATATATATATATATATATATATATATATATATATATATATATATATATATATCGTAAGTATCTATAAGTATATATACATACATAATGTTATTTTCTGCATCCACATAAAATATTATGAGCTATGACATTTCATATATCGATTTTCAGGATATACTTCAACAGTGCTCAATACGTGAGAAGCGCTAGGTAGTAAGTTATGAAAATATACTTATAGCAATTAAGCTACACAGGCTTCCGCGTTTCATATCCACGTTTTAGCCTGTGGATTCTCTGTGTGGATGAAACGCGGAAGCATCTGTGTAGCATAATTGCCATAAATTTATTTCCCTAACGTACGCATTTGCGCGCGCGCGCACACACACACACACACACACACACACACACACACACACACACACACTAAATTTCTTGTATAAAGACACTCATGTTTAAACACGATAAATATTTGAGCATAATAAATAAATTAAACAAAAATGGAAAGAGATCTTCAAAAACGCCAACTTCATATTCACGAACATTAAACGAATAATAACTTTCTAGTATACTGATTATGATCGTATAGATAACTAGTTTACAGGTTCATATGCATACTTTAAATATATCGCTTTTAGGCCGAAACGGTTGTTGCTGGATATGTGTTAGAAGCAATTATCCCGCGCCATCTCTTTCAATTTTTCTTTGGAAACTACTGTACTGATCTGATTGAAATTTTGTACGGAACTAATTATTATGGTATCCTATCGATGCACAGTTAAAAATTCATATTTAATGCAAAAATAGGCACAAATTTAACAATATTCAACTATCAATTTAGTAAACGGGCTATAACTTTTGGTAGTCTAGTATGTGTGTTTGTGTGTGTGTAAGAGAGAGAGAGGGGGGATACAGAGAGAGAGAGAGAGAGAGAGAGAGTGAGAGAGAGAGAGTGTGTGGAGGTATTCCTTCAAAGGCTGGTCTCATAGCAATAAAACAGATATTACACTCCTGCACCCTTTGTGTGTGTGTAAGAGAGAGAGAGAGAGAGAGAGAGAGAGAGAGAGAGAGAGAAAGAGAGAGAGAGAGAGGGGGATACAGAGAGAGAGAGAGAGAGAGAGGGGGATACAGAGAGAGAGAGAGAGAGAGATAGAGAGAGAGAGAGAGAGAGAGAGAGAGAGAGAGAGAGAGAGAATATA
>NC_136504.1:98493144-98498144 GCF_053919585.1 Euprymna scolopes | reverse complement strand
ACCAAAATTAATGATAAGCTTGGCCAGTACTAAATGGTAACCATTTGGGACTTCCAGGGACTGTATTTATTCTCCGCTTATTATAGCATTGTTTTCTGGACTCCTCCTTGCAACTGGACTTAAGCGGTGCCGATTCAAGAGAGGTGTGGTTGGAGAATTGCGCAACCCTTGCCACATAATTACACGCACAGCAGCCCCTGCAGGAGGTATCCTTTGTCATTCATGACTGAACGGAGGCATCGGCTACCCAGTCAGGACTAACGGAATGAGAGCATGCTACCTCCCCCCCCCTTGGATAAAATAAAACAAGTTCTATTCGAAATGCCGTGCTGATTCCCGAGTTCGGAAGAAAGATCCCCAAGTTCGACCAAATACACCTGAAGAACATCATTACATTATTGTGAGAATAACATTCACAATGAAAGCGTTATGAATAATTATATGCTTTGAATTAAGATTAACAAGAGAAAATGGAAGGTGGCGATGGTTTAGTGGTTAACGGCACGGGCTGACAAACTGGGTATCCCAAGTTCGAACCCAGTTTGCTCCAAGAAAATCACTTTCACTTAGAATGTTGGCAACCTTCACGTGATCCCTATCCCGTAATCCCCGATGCCTTTCAAGAAAGAATTCTAACTAGAAAAATATCGAGGAAACCAATGCCAATAATAGAATCTTTAGAATTCATACGATATGATAATGAATTGGAGTAAATGAGAACGAACAAAGAAAAAAAAAATGTTTTTTTCTTTGTTTTTTACATAAGAGTCACCAATTATCAAGGCCCGGATGCCACTCAAGGGTAAGGGTTAATAAGTGTACGGTAGTCAATGGGACAATGTCATAGTAATCGTCAGTAGTGGAAATTTGGTAAATTGAATGACTTAACGGAACGGCTAATCAAGAACTTGTTTACGTTGGACTTGAAAGTTAAAAAAAAAAAATAAAAATATAAAAACAAAACCAAAGAGAATTTTTTTTCTGACCATGTTCGGCATCGATGTGAGCTGTGTCACTAAGCTGATATACTCGCAGATTCGTCAAGTTTGATGCAATTGAAAAAAGCGTTCTCGACCGTTTCTTTTCGTTTTTTTTTTTTTTCACCAGTGCGGGTGACACTCAAAATACAATTGTGAATTACTGAGGTCACGCTAAACCCGAAAATTAAATAAAGGATTCTGATTCCCGGGCTTGACACGGTACACCCGAGGAAGTTCTAAGGTTACATCGACCGAAACGTTGTGAAAATTACACTCAAGATGAGAACAGTAATCCGAATAATCTAGACAATACCGAAACGTTTAATAAATAATCAAATATTAATACTAGTTATTCCATCTGAAATCTGGTTATTATTAACTAGCGGGAGGAGGGGGCCGGATTTGTCCGGGCGTAAAATACGCTTAAATATGATATTTTAATTTGTCCAGATTTCGTATATATTATTATAAAGTCGTGATTTCAAAAGTAAAAAAAAAAAAAAAAAAATGGATTAAGATGACATCAGCTATAATCAAAATCGAAATTGTAGTATTCAAAGCTGGCAACGTTACCACTTTACCAACGTGACACGCATATAAACCGATGAAAAATGAAAACCTAAAAATAAACAAAAATGAATGTACAAAATGTTTAACGATTTTTCAGTTTTGACCCCTTTTTGACCCCTTAACAACTATTTTAACCGGCTAAAGACACATAAAAAAAAACGGCATGTAAAAAATCCAATCATTTGAGGCCCCTATCGCCGCTCTGCGACTTTTAGTTTCGGTGGAGATAGAGTTTGAAAATATGGTGACAGACCGACAGACAGACATTTATATATTAGACTAGTTAGTAATGCTTTAACTTAACGCACGTGTCATCTCAGTCGCTGGTCATATTTGAACTGCTGGCCACAGTGCAGCTCTTCAGCATACACAGGAAGAAACGTAGACCGTTTTCTTTTTTCCTTCTTTCATATAGTCTACGCAATAGAGCTCGATGGCGTATCTGTTTTGTTAGCAAGAGTCAAGCAGTCAACAATCCAACGACATCGCATGTGCACATGTTTACAGGTGCATGGACGTTTTATGCGAGGAAAATGAACCCAGATCTCTGGAAATCCGCTTTGTTTAGATTGTGGAAAATTCGAAGAAATGATTATATAAAAGAATAAATCTGCAAACAGACTTTTGCCATTCACCGGATACAATATTAAAGGAAATATAAATTGCACATTCCTATTATATATTTTAATAAAAACCTAGGCATTCTCTACTCTATAATAATAATAACAACCAACATTCGTATTCCTGTCTGTTTGTTTGTTTGTTCCTAATTTGATTAATATATACAAAAGGCCCATTACTTTAATAGTTCATTCATTCTTATATATAGTATTATTCTTATATATAGTATTATTCTTGCAAAATATACAATTAAGAGGCGATCTCATTTGCATATTAAATTAAAGGAAATCGATTTATTAAATAGCGGTGTGTTGGTTATTGTTTATAGTGAGAGCATTGTTTTAAGTGTTCTATTTAAGTTTATTATTTAAATTTGATTTATATTGAGAACATATTTAATTTAATTTATTTTTACCATGATCGATTTTTTTATGAATCGATTGCAGTTATTTGAGTTCTGAGCTATTTCCCTTGGACGCTAACTTTCTTCTTTTCGTTTTTGTTTTCTTTTTTGGCAGATAACCAAACTAAAGATAATTCACACAAACCTTCAAGCATTATTTTTGGAATCAGTTCAAATAAAATAATTTCCGTGATTTCGCAATCCAGTGGATTTTTATTTTAAAATAAAGAAACAATTCAATTCAACTACGATTCTTTATTTAAAACAAAAACAAAAACAAAAAAAACTTTCATTTACGTTTTTTTTCTTCACATTTTTTTTTGACATCGTAAATGCTATCTTTTTCTTTTAATAACACAGTAAGTCATAACTCATCATTTTTATAGCATAAAAACGTGTATTTCGGTTAGCGCATGTATATATATATATATATATATATATATATATATATATATATATATATATATATATATGTACATATATAAACATATACGCATAAATACATATACATATAAATATACATATAGACACATATATGCACGTACATATATGCACACATACACATATACACTATATACACGTTTAAAAGGAACTGTGTGTGTGTCTGCGTATGAGAGTTCGTTTCTCAGACTCTAAAACGGGTGGGCCGATTTCTATGAAATTTTACATAAATATACTTCATGTATCTGGCAGTGTTCTTTGATAGGTTTTGTATCAGAATGTCTTCGATGAGAATCGAGAATCGAAAAATCCGATGCAAGAAGTAACAGGCGATTTTGACCAAAGTTAACACCTTATACACTCTAACATCACAAGTGCACTGAGAAGTTTTATTACCACACACGCAGAAAGGTCGGATGTATAAAATCAACAATAGGTTCTTTGATATGACAGGGGCACGTTCGAAATTAATGTTTTTGTTTAAAGCAAAACTGAACGATGATAATCGATTTTTTTCATTTTAAAGTTAAGTTAAAGCCATTTTTGCCGCGCAAGCAGTAAGACCAGACATATAAAATCAGCAGAAGTTTCTTTGATATGACAGTAGCAGGTTTGACTGAATGTTTCTGTTTAGAGCACAATTGAAGCATTATACTTGACTTTTACATTTTAAACTTTAATTACAGACGTTGTCTATAAAAATAATTTTATAAAGTCAACATTAGGTTCTCTACAGTGCAATATAGACTACAATATATTTTGAATAAAGTCACTGCGGTAAGCCATGTGAATCTTTCTCCCAGTGCACCACGATGCGTCCCCAACTAAAGTGATTTGATATAAAAATGTGCGATTTCACTGGTTTCGTTAATAAAAAAATATTAGAGGGTGAAACATTAATTGATCATCATTCAATCCCGGGCAACTGGAGTCTTCTTGCTAGCGCCTACATATATGTATATACACACACACACACACACACACACACACACACACACACACACACACACACACACATATATATATACATATACATATATGCAAATATATACATGTACATATACATATACATATATGCAAATAAAGATAAAACAAAAGACATATTAGAGTGGCTAGATATAGTTATACCACCGGTCGTTGTGTTCGGACGCCGGACTAACGTCACCTATGATTTCCAGCCAACGTCTTTGCTGGTTCCACCACTTATATAACTCCACGAAATGGAAGGAAATAAACTTGTATATCGTACGCATACCTTTCGGTAAGACTAACTACGTCCCGTTCCGATAGCTTAACGAATAAAATACGTGCTTTCTTCTAGCCTATGGAAGAAAACCATTTCAAGTAGTAAGGGAAGGCGAGAAAGCAAATAGCAAGGCAGACAACCACCTTAGTCTTGAATGAATTCAGACTTTATAATAAGATGTCAGCGGCGGGTGTTATTTTAAGTAATTTATATTACTGACAAATTCTATCATTTTGTATGAATATTTAGTAACATATCTCGATGAATAAAGCGAATAGGCAAGGGAATTTTTCACTTGACCCCCACAGACATCAGAGTTAAGGTGGCTTGTTCTCTGTTGAGTGAGGCATGGTCCCTCCTCCCAGGCGTTGTCTTCTTACTCTGTGAGATTGGGTTACTTTACTGTTGATCGCCTGACCCGCCCATAACAGAGAATGTCGATGGAACTGCATAAGCATTTTTGTAAATCAGAGTGCTCTTCCTCTAGGGGGCTGGCTTTTTAAAATCACACTTTTCAACCTTGTGTCGCGTGTTCCTGTCGTAGGATGGCGATAATTACCAGCATCCAGTGTTATCTGGAAATTCTTATTTACTTTCATTTTTGCTTTGTTCATTTATCGCTTACCATTTCAGTTTTTTCTCTTAATTTATTGTAAGAAAAACAAACAAAAACAAACGACATTTTTGGAAACATAATTCTATGAAGGAATGGCGAGGATACTGACCGCATGTCATAGAA
>NC_136504.1:98444145-98479145 GCF_053919585.1 Euprymna scolopes | reverse complement strand
GTTTATGTCTAAACAAAACATGGGCGATTTTTTAAGGAAAAGGTTGAAGACGCTTATTAACCGTATTATTGTTTTAAAAATCAACAAATAATATATATATATATATATATATATATATATATATATATATATACACACATACACACGTTTTGTCGACTTATAAAATAGACAAATCTTATCCCTTCTGTCTAGTTAATTTCTTTGTTATTTTCAGTGTTGCATTTGTAGCGCATAAATATTCATACTTGCCCTCCTCATGTCAAGTAAACCCTACATAAGTCTGTGCGACGTATGGGTTTAAACACATACATACATACATACATACATACATACATACATATGATGGGCTCTCCCATCGATTTCGACGTATGAGGTCCCGTCACAACAACTAAGTTGTTCGTAAATCCACACAGTTCATTTTTTTTTGATAGCGGTGAAGGCTTTGTATAGAACCAACCACAGTTTAAAAAAATTTTTTTTTTTTTACATTTTTGGAAAACTTTTGAGATAAGGCTTTATAATTTATGCATTCATTTTTGTTTGCCGACTGTTATTCTCATCTTCATAGTTGTTGTTCCACCACGTTTCGGCCAACTCATCCTCATTCCTTCTTCAGGTGATTAACTGCGACGGGATAGGAATGCTGAGTCTTGTGACTTATCCCCAGTAATTACTGCCTTCCATAGTTGTTGTGAAAAGAAAAAAAATTTTCAGGAATAGATTGAAACTTGTTGAAAATCAAGTTGATCCCTTTAAAGCAAAGGTTTGAACACAACTGTTAAATATTTGTTTAATTATAAAACAATATTGTGAAAGCGAACTGTTTGTTATGTTAAATCATTGTTAAGTATTAAAATGTCCTTTTTCAAAGGCAATATGCAAATTAGCTTTGCAACTGATATATGCATTTGCAGCATATAAATAGTCACTAATTTTACTATTAATTATTGCGTTTTCTCTTATTTTGTTGTGGTGATTGTTTTTAACAGTTACATGTAAATAGCCAGAAAATATACCCATAAAAATTACTATAACAAAGACATTAAACTTTTTATATTTTAAGATGGAAATCACTTTCCGACATAATTTTAGAATGGGTTCTCAATTTTCGTACGGGAAAATTGGGGTGGTGGTATTTTCATTTCTTATCGGCCAATTTTCTTTTTCTTTGTTTTTAATATAAATGAGGGTATGGAAATATAGTATTTCGTTCTTTTGTGATTTTTTAAAGGTTTTTTTTTCCTAGGGGTTAGGACGTTTTCTCAATTCTGAAAATAGAGACTATTTGACAAAAATTCCCGTGTTTAGCTGAGTAAAAGTGAGAATAACAACCGTTAAGGAACGTCATCAAACAATCTGCGTATTACGAACCGAACTGTTTAATTTGTTTTTTTTTTTTTCATTTTTATCATAAATCAGCAATTCTCAACTTTTCCTCCATCACTAACCCCTTAATTTTATGTATTTCACCATTACCTCTACTCCCATACAAAAAATTAAAAAACAAAACAAAACAAAAACAAAAAACCAAAACAAAAAACCAAAACAAAACAAAAACAAGGTCATAAGAACCTTTTTATTGTTTAAAACATATACAGTATTATACACAACACAACAACAACAAGAACAACAACAACAACAACGGCAAAGCCATATTGAACATTTGAATCCAGGTAATGTACGTTTCTTAGACATTTGATGCTTCCCAGTGTTTTGTTGATTTTGTCTTTGATAAAATTAATTTTGTATTACTTGGATTATTCAGACTAGTGTTCACATATTGAGTGTTATTCGCACAGTGTTTTGGTCGATATGACTTCCGACCTTCTTCAGATGTATATTGTCTTGTTGAATCCGACATTCAAAATACAATTGCGAATTATTAAGGACTATGGCTGACGGAACGAGAGCATGCTAACCCGTGGATTAAATAAAGGGGTTCGTTTAAAATTCCGTGCACATTCATGAGTTCAATAGAAAAATTCGCGTTTTTGACAAGATACACCTGAAAAAGTTCCAAGATTACATCGACCGAAACGTTGTGAAAGTAACGCTTAAGATGAGAACAGTAGTCTGAAGAATAAATAATACGAATGATGGAACCACATCTAAAAAAAAAAAATCGGAAACATAAAAGCCGGATTCTTATTGTTATGAAAATTAAGCTCTAACACACGCACGTGCTTAGAATATTAAAGCTAGAAATTTGTAAAATCAATTGCACAAAAAAAAGCAATAATTAAGATTTATTGCGAATGTTTAGTTTTAACTTGCCGTGCGCACGAATAATATCTGACAATAATATATTGAAATTCATTTATTTTATTCCAATCGTCTAAAAGAATAAATACGAAAGTTGAACGCGTTTCTCGCACTAACAGTAAAGTCAAGATGTCGTATTTCGAGTTTATTCAATTTTACATAATCGACGCAACATCGTTTTTTTTTTATATATATATATACGAGGTCCTTCAATAAGTTTCCAGAAATTTTTGTATGCGCACTTTTATTGATAATACACACATGAAACTCTAATCCTCTTCGAAAGTAATCTCCAACGGCTCCAGTGCACTTGTTACACTGTTCCAAAACTTCTGGAAGTCCCCTTGCGTGAGCGTGTTAATGAAACCTGGGTGTACCAAATTTGAATCCAGTTCGTTCCAAAGAAACACCTTTACTTAGGATGTTGGTAATTTCCACGTGTTCCTTCGCATAATTAGCCGATGCCCCCCCCCATATTCTAATTAGAATGATATCGGGGAAATCACTGCCAATAAGAGAATCATCTGATTCCTACGAAAATGAATGAACAAACGTGCACAGCACATGCCACCGGAAGGATGATACTTACCGACTCAATGTAAAAATGGATAGAAGTAGGAAAACGACTTCTAAATATTGAAGAGTGCGTGTGAACAGTGAGCTGAAAATGTTATTAAAAAAAAAAAATACGGAGAGACTGATCACAGCCACGAAAGCTCAACAAAGGACATTTCAACAGAAAAACGGAACCGCTCCTGACAGCTACACAAAACAAGGCGATGACAATGAACTAGATAAAATACTGACATTTTGAACATAAATGCGAAACGGTTAATCACATCATATGTTAGGATCAAGGGGGAGTGTGGAAGAGCACGGAGAGTAGTGGAATGCTATAAACATTTATGGTTCATCAAATTTCGCGGAAAGACGGAAACCGTTATCAATAAGGACTCAATCTTTTAACGGCTGTTGTGAGAACGCATTGAGGTTTTTAACAGCGAAATCTGGGGAAAATTGTCATTATATATATATATATATATTTAAAATTTATTCATACAAACATCGATGGCTACATATGTGCATACATGTTTCTGTAATCACCCGCGTTGGGGGATTACGTTTTCAGGCCAAGAATTATCGTCGTGGAAGACGTAATCCCCCAACGCGGGTGATTACAGAAACATGTATGCACATATGTAGCCATCGATGTGTGTATAAATAAATTTTATATACCTGCTCTGTTCACTCATTGAGCACTCTTTGGTAGACACATGTTGTTTCAAAAAATGTTTAAATAATTTTTCTTGAGAACACAGCAAAAATTACGATGAATCAATTTTATTTTCCAAGATTTTACTGTTATTATTTGCTATAGGGGTAGAAAATTCCGCCTTTATTAGTGTCATACATATATCTATTACAATAGAAAAACGGGAGCATGAAAAGTAATATGGTTAAGCTTAAACATGGAAAAGTAAAGGACTAGTTGTTATTGCAGCATTAAGAATTAAAAAAAATCCTACTGCTGCAATATTTTAAGTTATAAATTTATTATATTTTTTACTAGAATATCTTGCCCTTTTCTTTTCTAGTTTTAACAACTAGTCCTTTACTTTCTCACCTTTTAGCTTTTTTTTTTTAAATTACATTTTCACCCCAAACAAGGCACATTGCTACTGTGGTGTAGGGGGCTACTATCAGGGGCAGCAGCTACTGGGGCACTATGTTAGGATTTCGGCAGCAAGATGTCGGTTCACATTACACTTGAACTTCTGCATGTCAGTACAGTTGGGGAAGCAGGGACCTGGAATGGAATTCCAGAGTCTAGCGGTTCTGGGGAAGAAACTATTGGAGTAGAAAGATCTTTTACATCTAGGGATCTCTACTGTGTGGGGGGTGGGATTTAGCTGCCTGTCGGGTTTGTCGAGGGTGTCTACGTCGTGGGGGCACAAGTGTCATCAGTTCGTCAGAGTATTCACCATTACAATACTTGTAGAACAGACAGAGGGATGCAACGTTTCGTCGATGGGATAGAGGCTGAAGCTTAGATTCCAGTTCAGGGCCTATCAGATTGGCGACTCTCTTTTAAACCTTGTCTAGGAGCGAGAGACTAGCAGCAGATGCACCAGCCCAAATGTGACAGCAATATTCCATACATGGGCGAATGGTGGCCTTATAGAGGTACAGGATACTTTCAGGTATCAGTAGTTTTCTAGCATGTTAGAGAGAGCCTACCTTCTTCGCAGAGGCCCTGGCAATCTTTTCAATATAACTGTTCCAACTCATGTTTCCTGTGAACGTTAGGCCAAGCAGTTTGAGAGATGTACTCTCAGACAGGGAGTCACTAGCCATTGCTATTGGTGGCAGAGAAGGTTTCTTTTAATTATTGAAGGAACCCAGTTTAATCTTGGCAGAATTGAATGTGACTATCCATTTTTGTCCCTATTCCACTACAGATTGGAGGTCATCCTCTAGTGTTTTTGCCATTTCTTTAGTTATGTGTTCATTTGTTTTCCTGTCATGCCTGTTATAGAGTGTGGTGTCATTAGCATATATACCCATCTCAGAGGCAGTTTTGTCGGGGAGATCATTAATAAATATTAGGAACAATAGTGGTCCAATGATAGACCCCTGAGGCAGTCCCGCATTTATATCACACTGTTTAGATGTAGGACCGTCGAGGACAACCTGGATTTTTCTCTTATCTAAGAAGGATTTAATTATGTTAAGTATTCTACCAGTGATACCGTATGATTTAATTTTCCTGAGGAGACCCTCATGCCATACCCTGTCAAAAGCCTTAGATATATCTAGAGCTACTGCTCTGCCCTCCCCCGCTTTGTCCAGTGAATGGTATATACGTTCAGAGATTACAGTGTGGATGTCTGCTGTGGAACGGGCTTGTCTAAATCCATATTGTTTGTCAGTCAGAAGTTTAGCATCTGTAAGATGACGGACTAGAGCATGGTTAATTATGGTCTCAAATATTTTGGCGAAAAGTGGGAGGAGGCTAATGGGGCGATAATTTGATGGGCTAGTTTTTTCGCCAGAATTCTTGAATATTGGTACAACAGAAGCAGTTTTCCCACAGCCCGGGAAGCATGATTCATTAAGGAATTTGTTGTAGAGTTTGGAGAGAACTGGAGCTACTTCGGCTGAGCACTTTTTTAATAGCACAGCTGGGCTGAGATCAGGTCCACATGCTTTTGAAGTGTCAAGGTTTTTATGATAGCATGTACCTGAGCAGGGGTGATTTTTAGATCGTCTAGCGTGGCGTCTGTCCGCAAAAGAAAGTCAACCATGTGGTGGTTGGAAAGGTCCAGTGTGGAGTTTGAGGCAAACCGGCTGGCAAGCATATTAGCCTTGTCGGTTGCTGAGCAAACAACCTCGTGTGCTTAACCATATTACTTTTCATACTCGCATATTTCTATTGTAGCCCATGATTTTTCCAGACTTCCACTAAATTCACTTATTCTTTGTTTAATTTCAATCTTATTTTTTGGCCCCCATAAACACATATGTAATAACAATGTACGACACTCGTCTGCTTTCAATAAAATCCCCCGAATTATCCCCCTTTCATGCTTTCGTTTTCACTTGTTACTTCTCTTTTCGAATTAGTAACAACAGTAATCGCTGAAGCGACGTGGTTGCTATGGAAACCAGTCATAAAAAAGCGTCGCTCATTTCCTTAGATAGTTTTACGATTTTGAACACCAGAAAATTCATCATAACTTTTGTTTTACTGAACGAAATTTGTATATTTTTCCATAATATAACCGAGAAGGTGATCTATAAACTGTAATAATTGTTTGAAATTTGGTTGAAAAATGAGTGAGCGGTGAAGCTTTAAAACAGTTCTAAATGACTAAAACTGCCACTTAACAATATATTCAAACACTACCGTGTTTGAATGATACTTCTATAAAAAAATTTTTGTATATTGATATTCATATTAAAAACCCCCTTTTCTATTTATTTAAAAAGAAAATACTTTCTTATAGGCCAGTTAAAAATACATAATATACTTTGTTATTTTCTTTAATTTAATCCCTTTTTTAGAATTTATTAGACAAAATTTAACTTTTATTTTACCGTGCCAATAAATATGATCATCACTGTATATGCGTCATTCATATGCAAAACGTTCTTATATATGCATCATTCATATGCAAAAGATCTAACTAATTTGCATATTCTTTTAAACATTCATTTTAATTAATTCCCTTTTAATTTGTTAAGTTTTCTTATGGGATGATCATCTTTAGTTGACTATTACGTGTAATTATATTCATGCAGATATTCTACATGATTTATACTTGCGTAATATTTCCGTAAAAAGGTTATAGTAAACACAAAAATCTTTCTATATTTATTTATGTATGCGTATATATTTTTTCCTACCAATCTTCTGTCAGTTTTTGGTCATCATACATGAAACGTAATATATAGGGTATTCAAACCCATATGGAAATTTATATTTGGGGCTAAGCCGGGGAAAATCGGTGCAAAAGTGTGAAAATTAAAAAAAAATTAAATTTTCCAAGTGAATGTTTAACGACAGCATTACGAATATGCATGTGTAACGTAATATCTATTGGTTTATGTTTTAATTTTTAGCCTTGCAGCAAACATGTCCTAATAGCTCAGGCATTAATGTCAAAGTAAAAAATAAATCGTAAGCTATACGTTTTGGTTTCGAATCTCGGTGGTAGTGCACGAGTCATTTCTTAAAAACTTTTTAAATC
Source organism: Euprymna scolopes (assembly GCF_053919585.1). Lineage (NCBI taxonomy): Eukaryota > Metazoa > Mollusca > Cephalopoda > Sepiida > Sepiolidae > Euprymna > Euprymna scolopes. The sequence goes on along the minus strand of NC_136504.1, from coordinate 98,472,132 downwards.
ATTTCTATATATTGGGTCCAATATTATTTATCTATCTATCTATCTATCTATCTATCTATCTATCTATCTATCTATATATATATATATATATATATATATATATATATATATATATAAAGGGCAAAATGTGTATGTGTGCTTTCAACACACGCGACAGATCCTCACTAGATAGGTATCGTTTTAAAGCTCGATATCTCAGACGATAAATATCGAAAAATTGGCCAAAAATATTAATTCCTTCACCATCAACTCGCCAGTTTTCTACAAGTTTTTGCAGGTCATCGTCTCCTTTCGATTAACTAACCTTATTTTTAACGTTCGCGACTTCTGGTTTTGGCATGGACGCATCGGGAAAGACCTCACGTTTTTTTTTCATCTGCTTTTTTTCCTTTGCGTTACGAGTTCGAGTCCTGCCTGCCTACTACCACTTTTCTTTTTAACATCTTTCTCCACCCAAACTGCCTACTGTTTTGATTTTACTGCTTTTTTTTCGTGCTTCATTACTCGACATACCCGGGCAAAGCTGGACACTCCCGCTAGTCTAATATATAAAAGGCAAAATGTGTGTGGGTATGTGTGTGTGTTTCGCCAAAACTTAAAAACTTTCAACAGAGGCGACGAAACCTGACGAAGTTCAGGTATGTTGAAAACGAATATAACATTAATAAGTGGCGCAGACAAATAGTTTTTTTATGATATGAAGAAATTGCTTTTTTGCAAAAAGTGGAGATCACTTTTCTATATAAATTTAACGTAAAATGAGTACTCACTTTCTGGCCACCTAGTGAGGGTGGTCATTTTTGTTTGCTTTATGGCTAAAAGTTTTTTTTTTCTGCTTTCATCTTTCAATACAGCCGCGAGGACATTAAAGAACAAAAATAAAGAAAAATCTGTATACAAATACGTGTAATTCCTTATGTTTTATCGGACGACAGATATCGAAAAATTGGCCCCCAAACATTCATCCCTTCACTCTAAATTCGGCCGTTTTATATAAGTTTTTTTTTTTTTACCCCAGGGTTCCTTTGTACACGACTTACATACACCCGGGCACCCCCGCAAGTGCTATTTTTACCTCCTCTCCCTCCGCCAACACAAAAAACTCATATAAAACGTAAAATGTAATTTATCATAAGTAAAAGCCCTTTTTTTTTTGGTTCTTTTTATTTTGCGAACGTTCAAAGATTTCACTTTTTCTTTTATCAACATTTTTCTTTCATCATATGCATTTTTTTTCAAGGAAAGAAAGAAAAAACTCCCCGAAGTGTTTTTTTTTTCGAAAAACATATCTGTCTCTGATGAGTTGTTTGGTGAACTTCTGCTATTCAATGAAATACGTGTAAGACGTACTACATAAACATATAAATAAAACACTATGAAATGTGAAATAACTACATCTTGTGGTTTTGGAATAACTAACGATATAGATATATATATATATATATATATATATATATATATACACACACACACACATACACACACATATATATATATATATAAGCAAGTAGTAATTAATAATATATATGAAATATATGCATTTCATAAATACTGATATATAATGATAAGTTGTAATAGGTTACGTCTAGAAAACAAAGTAGTTTAAGGCTTCTAAAATTCAAACTATAATTATCCACAAAGACCGTGGCATAGCGGATTGAGTACTTGATAAAATTCAGTAACACTCTTCTGGTGGTTGAAGGAATAATGATCAGTGTGAGCGACACTCAAAATAGAATTGCGAATTTCTTAAGAATTTTACCCAACCATGGCTGACAGAATGGTAGCATGGTACCAACCACCGTGGGTTCCGTTCGAAATTTCCAGCGATTCGTAATTTTCAAAGTTTTGTTGGAATCTTAAAATGAACAAGAGAAACGAAGTATTCAGAATATGAGGAGACTAAAAAATAAAAAAAAAAATAATAAAAAGAGTTGAAAAAAAAAAAGACTCGAAAAAAAAAAGTCGAAAAAGCCGAAAAAAAAAGAGCTCCCCAAAAGTCTAATTATGGAAATACTAGAAAAGCAACAGGCAATAAACGACAGGATTAATCTTTTTATAATACGCGTAAAAATTCTCCTGAGATAGTGACTAAAATTATATATATATATATATATATATATATATATATATATATATATATATATATATATAATTTCTTCTTATGAATATATTTCGTTAGGTACAACGGATAATTTATGACTGAAATGTTTATCTTAATCCTTTTTAATTACCTCATGTTTTCTGATTTCAAATGGGAATCGATCTATGTATCTGCTACACCGGCTTATGTCTCTAGTATTTTCGAATCCATCTGAATCCAGGACTCTTATTCGACACAGACAGACAGACAGACAGACAGACACACACACACACACACACACACACACACACACACACACACACACACACGGTAGCTTATTTCAGTCTTGACAGACTATGGATACCCACTGTACGGGTGGTTGCGCAATCTCCAACGAAACCTCTCCTGAGTCAGCGTTGTTAAATACCAGTTGCAAGTGGAAGACTGGAATCAATGCCGAGATAAGCGGAGAGCACATAACAGCGCCTTAATAGTCACTCACTCATCTGGTACTAGCCGGGCTTAACGTTGCTTTATTTCGGTGATCTGACGAAATTCGGCGTGTTATGCTATATATATATATATATATATATATATATATATATATATATATACTTTTTATTTGTTCTGCATGAACATTTATATGTCGTTACACATTTATGAGCATCTTTCGGTCAGCGAGTTACAAGCAACTAGAGACCTATTCAGGGAATATTGCTGATACAAAAGTAAAGTTCGTAATCATATTGTATAAAGAATATCCCCTGAAGAGGTCTCTAGTTACTTGTAACCAGTTGACCGAAACATACTCATTAATGTGTAACGACATATAAATACTTATGTAAAACAAATAAAAAGTATATCTTGCTTTACTTCGGTATTGAGCACTATTGTATGAATCTTTTTAAAAATTTATTCGTTACTTCGCCTCCGGAAAATGTTGAATATATATTATAATTATTTATTATTATGGGATGAAACCATATATATTATATGCATTACATTTTAGGCTAGACGAGGTCTTTAGTTATTCAAAACTAATTGGCTGAAACATTGTCATGATTGTGTATGGATATTAAAAAGGTCTCTCTCTCTCTCTCTCTCTATATATATATATATATATATATATATATATATATATATATATATATATATATATATATATATATAACGAAGTTACTGGATCGTTGATACGATTCGGTAGCAGAAACATGTGTAACTAAACAGATAAAACGGTAATAATATATATATATATATATATATATGTATATATTATAAATTATATTAAATATATAGTATAACGAAAAAGTGATGTTTCACCAGTGTATATCTGTATACTAGCTGGACGCCAGGCGTTGTCCTGTCGTATAATACTCTTAAACATGATATTTTAATTCATGCAGATTGCGTATGACCTATTATAGAATCAATACTCTATTGAATATTATATATTACGAGGAATAATTTTACCGGAGAACTAATTCGCAATAAATTAATGAATAAATAATAAATAAATAAATAAATAAATAATAATGATAATGTCGATCATCAAATTCCGTCTGTGTTTGTTTCGAGGCTTGACGATGAATGCCCTGAAAAGTCGTCTGATTAATGTTTAGTTTGAAAATATGCAAACGAAGAAATGATTTGCAGCAATTTTAAATGGTACCCCTTCTTTTATTGTTGTAAATTGAATTCATTAATAAGAAAAAAATTAAAATAAAATCGTGAGATACACTTGGGCTTGAACACGGGACGATTCGGTCTGTAGTCGAACACGCTACCACTGTGCTACCGTTTCGGCGACGAGAGTCTTAAAGATGATGAGCACAGTGATCGGTTATCGGATGTTTACAACGATCGATTGTCTTAGTTGAAGCCAATACACGCACAATTGTCGAAGAACTTGCTTTTGAATTATACGTAACGTATACGATGATTTCCGACCACTTGAGAGAGATTGGAAGGACTAAAACTTGATAAATGGGTGCCTCACGAATTGAACGACAATCAAAAGAAACGCCGTTATTAAGTGTTATCTTCTCTTCTTTTACGCAACAAGAACGACCCGTTTCTCGACCGGGTTGTAATTTGCGATGAAAAGTGGGTTCTTTACGATAACTGGCGACGCTCAGCTCAGTGGTTAGATGCCGAGGAAGCTCCACAGCACCCCCCAAAGCAAGAGTTGCACCAAAAGAAGGTCATGCTAACTATTGTGCGGTCTGCAACCGGTCTCATCTACTACAGTTTTTGAATGCAGACGAAACCATTACGGCGGACAAGTGCTGTCAACAAATGGATGAAATGCATCAGAAACTTCGATAACAACACCCAGCATTAGTCAACAGAAAAGTTCCAATTCTCCTCCATGACAATTTCCGACTGCACGTTGCTAAACCGACTCTACAGAAATTAAACGAATTGGGCTACGAAACTCTGCCTCGCCTGCCATACTCTCCACACCTCTCACCTACCGACTATCATTTTTTCCAGCATCTCGACAACGTGCGAAATGCTTAAAAAAATCTAAACGATATCAAAAACGCTTTTAGCGACTTCATCGCCACCAGAACGCAAGATTTTTTACGTTACTGCCATAAATACGCTTGTTTTGTGTTGGCAAAATTGTGTTTATTCTGATGGTGCTTATTTTGATCAATAATTTTTGTTTGACCCGAGAGATTTTCATCTGAATTTAAAATTAAAAATCGCAAGAACTTTCTTGTGAAGCTGATAGAAAATTGTTTGGGTACTTGGCATTAGTACATGGGGTAGCTCAAATGATGATGAGATTAAATTTCAGACAAAATGGAATGTGTAGCAGACGGCATAGTAGATGTGCAAGATCAGTTTTTAATGTAGAGAGTTGGATTGTGACCAAAAAAATAATGCTTCAGTCGTGAAAGATGTGTCTTTTATCTATCGAAAACAAAAAAAGTGAAGTTCAGTATAAAAACAGATACTACACTTTGCACCGAACCAAAAGGGGAACAAATGCTTGTCGAGCCACTACTTTCAAATAATCAAGTTTTGTTCTTTTTTCCATCGTTTTCAACTCCCTTTGTGTCTGTTGATTATTCAAGGGAAATTGTTTTGAGCAATCAAATGGGACTATTTGAAAGTTCAAGAACCATAATTCATCGTTATACAGAACGAAGGGAGATAATTATAAAGACGAAAACGAAGATGTATTTAGTTTAGCATTCAAGCGCCGATCTTATAAACCCTTATCCTTGAATGACTTCTTATAATTTCCTCTTATGAATATATTTAGTTAGGTATAACGGATAATTTATGACTGTATAGTTTATCTTAATCCTTTTTAATTACACCATGTTTCCTGATTTCAAACGCGAATCGATCTATGTATATGTTACACCGGCTTATATCTCTAGTATTTTCGAAGCCATCTTGATCCAGGACTTTTATTCATTATATACAATATATATATATATATATATATATATATATATATATATATATATATATATATCACACACACACACACACACACACACACACACACACGATAGCTTCTTTCAATCTTGACAGACTATGGATACCCACTGTACGGGTGGTTGCTCAACCTAACCTCTTCTGAGACAGCGTTGTTAAATACCAGTTGCAAGTGGAAGTTCAGGAAGACTGGAATCAATGCCGAGATAAGCGGAAAGCACATAACAGCGCCTAAATAGTCAATTATAGCCAGGCTCAACGTTGCTTAATTTCGGTGATCTGACAAAAACCGGCGTGCCAACCTAATTATGCCATATATATCGTCTGAACGCCAATTTCTGGCCCCCCCTTGCCAATCTTTCACGAAAAACACCCGTTTAGTTGAAACCACTGTCAAAAATTTCCCCCTCTCTTTATCTGTACAAAAACCAAAACGTAGATTCCATGAACAAAGCTACTTTCTTAAAAGTGCACGCCTGTGGAACTCTGTTCCGTTTGCCTGTTTCCCACTTGACTACAACCTGGATGTCTTCAAGTCCAACATAAACAAATTCCTGATGAACCGCCCCCTTAAGTAAGACACTTTGTCAGGTCTCCAATACTAACGATTGCTGCGATACTTCCCCATTGATTACTGTACACGCAATAACCCTTCTCCCCGAGTGGCTTCCGGGCCTTGATAAGTGGTGACTACCTTGTAAATATTTATATATATATATATATATTTATCTTTTTTATTTTTTCTGCACAAACATTTATATATCGTGACACATTTATGCGTGAACGCATTCAAAACTAGACTTTTGCCCGTTAAAAACGAGAAAAAGTTATAGCCCGTTGACTTAGTGGTGAAATATAGTTAATTTTGTGCGCTTTTCTTTTGCATTATATATTGCTCCATATTAATCCGTAAATCTGCATTAAACGGATACCATAATACTAAATTCACTGCACCTTATCATAAGAATGGTCCATGAAAAGTCCAGCCAGATCTGATCAGTAGTTTCGGAGGAAAATTATAAAGTAAATGTAGTATTGTGGCTGTTTATCTCTATTATTGCTTATGAACAAATTGTGTACCGACGGATACTAGACTACTTAGTTTGCTGCACATTATCATAACAAAGATTCATACAAAGTTTCAGTTAGATTCACGCAATAGTTTCCGAGAAGAAATTGGAACGGGCAGACAGACAGACAAAGACAGACATAGATTACTGCGTTAGCTTTGGTCAACGGCGTAACACCCTTGTGGGCTTTTTAATGTTTATTTATTTGTTCGCATTTTACAGTAGAATACCTTGAAAATGAAGTTCATTTTTACTACATGAAAATGCTAAAAGTGTAAAAGAAATTCAAGTTTGTTTTGTGTGTTTGATGACCTTTCAATTCCTGCGGGTTATTTAATGGCGAGTTCTTTACTTTGCAGACACGTCTGGCAGGCGAACGGTTTGTAGACAAATTAATTCCTTGTCAATGAATTGGCAGAATTGTAGTGTAAATAATTTATTTCGTTATAAACGAGACTCGGGAAGAATAATACGCGAGATTTCAGCATAATTCGTTGCAATTGACACTTTTATTTTATTGGTCCACCATTTTAATCATAAAAGGGGTTATATTTTTGTCACGGTTAGTTCGGTCATCCGTTAATACATTAGTTTATTAGTCTCTAAGTCTATTATTTGGTTAGTACTTAACAGAGACAACATGGATAGCATAGAAGCCACCACACAACTGCGATGGATTGAACGTGCGTCCATAATGGTAAACAATCGCATCCCCAAAATCCTATTGTATGGAGAATTGGAAAATGGGTACAGAAAGATAGTAGGCAGAAACTCCGCTACAAGGATATGATAAAGCGACACCTAAAGGCAATGGATATGAACACCAAAAATTGCGAAGAGTTAGCAGCAGACGGAAGTTGCTGGCGCAGTGGCCTTCATAAAAGAAAAGGCAGAAATAGAAACAAAAAATAAAGGCCACGTCTGAACGAAAACATTACCATAGTCACAATTCTAGTAACTACCCACGCACTACTTGTGGGAAAACTTTCCACACTGAGCGTTGAATACTACAACACTATAGAATAAAGAACCGAGACCCTGACTAGTAATCTTCACCTATGAAGGACTGCGTGATGATGATGATCCCTTTTTACTCCGCTAATCCGCTAGTCCGTTATTCCATTAATCTGTTAATCGGCTAATCTGCAAGTTTATTATTCTGTTAACCCATTGCTCTGTCAATTCACTAATCTGTTATTACGTTAATGCATTGATCAGCTCGTCCGTTCGTCTGTTATTTCGCTGTTTTATTAATCTTTTATTTCGTTAATTCGTTAACGTCTCAGTTAATCCGTTAATCAACTATTATGTTAATCGTATAACATGTAATTTTCTTAATCTATTAATCCGTTACACTGTTACTCTTTTATTTCGTTAATATGTTATTACGTTAGGATCTTATTAGTTTTTCCTTTTTTTGTAATTAAACCGCTAATCCGTAATTTCACCTTAATTCGTTCTATGTAATTAACTGCACTATTTTATTAATCCACCATTTAATTAGAAAGGAATGATATTTTTGTTTCGGTTAGTCCAGTAATCCGTTAGTCTGTTAATACATTTGTTCATGAATCTCTAATCCATCATTCTGTTAGTTTACTAATCCTTTAGTTTGTCGATTAATCGATTAATAGTTTGTCGATTAGTCGATTAATAGCTTCTTATTCTATTAATCCGTAACTCATACGACATAATCACGTAAACACACCGGTCCTCGTTAGATCACCGACGTCAAGCATCCTTTAGCCTGGCCAGTACCAGATAGGTGACCATTTGAGAATACCAGGCACTGTATGTAAGAAAATGTCGACACTTCCAGCAGTTCCTATATCCCACCTGGTGTTGAGCTGTCGCGAATCTTCCCTGCCACTGGATCAGGATGGTTGGAACGAGAGAGTGAGGATGGTTCTGCGAAAATCAACTTCACTTTAATATGACAATATTCCCGGCGGGATCGTGTCACGATAAACAATACGAAACGAGTATTAAATATAGATTGGCTAGGTATCGGGTGGGTGCGTGATACCGCCATCTAGTGTGGAAATAGAAACCCCGTTGTTGTCCGCGGATAGTTATCTAGTCGCCCCGTCAACACGGACCCTATCGAACTGAGCACTTCTAAGGCGAAATCTCAGACTGCTTCTGATTGTCTTAAATATTGTATCCAAGACTGCCTTTCAAAAGGCTCTCAAATATTAGCTCTCAAAAGAGACTCTCAATTAATAACACAGTGGCGTTTATACAAAGATTTTCTGGGGTCAAGTATCAAAGTGTCGGTTATGCGATATGGCTGTGATTTTTGAATCGCATAAACAATTCTGACATATAACTCGCACAAATTTCTTTTTGATTATCTCTGTGTAAACATTTCCACTGTATGAAAGGAAATCTATTTTTTAGGACTGACGTTAATTTTAAACTTTAAAAAACTTTCACCCCGTGCTTTTTCTCCTCTGACCCATTTATAATATCACATTAAGACAAACTCCAAACACGCGTCATTCATAACCCCCTAGGATGATCAGATGGCCTTCGTTGTTCCGATGGACGAACATTGTTTTAATCCGTTCATCAACTAGTCTGTTAGTTTGTCATTCCGTTAGTTAACTCGTTAATCTCTTATTACGCTAATAGATAAATCCGCTCGTCCGTTGGTCTGTTATTCCGTTGTTTTATAAATCCGTTAATCTGTTAGTCAGTCATTCCGTTAGGCAAGTATTCTGTAAATCTCTATATCTTGTAATTTCTTTAATCTATTAATCTACTATATCATTATTTTCCTATTTCATTAAACCATAATTACTACTACTACTACTACTACTACTACGTTTATCTGTTAGTCTGTTATTAGCTTGTCAATTTTTCTATTAATTCACTAATCTGTTGTTCGGTTAATCTATTCTATTGGTTCATTAATCTGTCTGTAGTCTTCGGATTTTCTCATCGATTTTTTTACGAAATTCTAAATGAAGTTATATGACCATTAACGATGCCAAAAAAAAAAAATCAGTTTTGTTTCCAATGTTAACAAATGTCCAACATATGCAACATTTTAAGTGTAATCTATAATATAAATCTCTATAAATAATATAAATATAAAAATGAAGGTGTAATTTATAATATAAATATAATATAAATATATTATATATATAAATGTATATATATAATATATAATATAAATTAGGTGTAAACAATAATATAAATATAAAAAGTGCAATCTATAATATAAATATAACCTGTCTGTTTAAATGTATGCATGTATGTATGTATGTATGTCTATAACTTTCGACAGAGGCAATGAATTTTCACGAGATCAGTATCATTTTTAAGCTTGACCCTTCGGAAGACAAATATCGAAAAATTGGCCCAAAACATGAATTCCTTCATGCTCAACTGGACACTTCTCTACAGGGAAGGGTCGATTTTTTCGCCGATATTTTCGAAAGTCATTCCCTCTTTTTGAGTGACTAGCCTTAATTTAAATCTACGTCACTTCCGGTTTGGCGATGGACACGACAGCAAAGACGTCAGGTGTTATTTATCCACGTTATTTTCCTCCTTCGCGATACGGATTCGGGCCTGCCTGCCTACTACCTTTTTTGTTTTTTGCTCAACACACACCTCCAAATACCCGGGCAACGTCGGGCACCCAGGCTAGTATCAAATATTTTTCCTTTTTGATTATAGAGCTGAGAGAATGATAAAAGCACTTTTGATGTACTTGCAGTGCGTGAAAGGGGATTTAATCTAAAGGGAAGGTATACTCTATAATATTTAAATTATGTTTTAAAAACATTCCAATGTATTATTAGTGCTTAAGTGATGTTATTGTGTTTGATTTGCAATTTTTTACTCTCCGTCTTAGTTTAGTTTGATAGTCTGTAAACTGGATTTCGAAAGAGAGCACAGCTGAAACAGGTATGCACATGTGTAGCCAATAATGTTTGTATAAATAAAGGAATCTATGCTATAATAAAGCTAAACCTGTTATTGAGCACTACTCTATAAACATTAGTTTTAGGTGTAATATCTAATATTTTTCAGTTTTGATTATTAAGCTGGGAGAAGGGTAAAAGCATTTTCGATGTACTTGCGGTTTGGAAAATGGGATTTAGTCTAAGTTAAGGTATAGTTTATAATGAAGAAATAGTGTTTTAAAAAAAGTATTCCAGTATATTACTAGCGTGATAGTGAGGTTATTGTGTTTAATTCGCAAATTTCTTTTTACTTTCCGTTTTAGTTTAGTTTGTAGAATGGTCTGAGTAAACTGGATTTTGAAAGAGAGCACAGCTGAAACATTTATGCACATGTGCAGTCAATAATGTTTGTATAAATAAAGGAATCTATGCTATAATAAGCTAAACCTGTTAATGGAGCACTATTTTATAAACATTGGAGTTTCATTAGATTGACATCTAGTAAGCAACAACAATGAAATCACTATATATATATATATATATATATATATATATATATATATATATATATATATATATATATATATATAAGCGAGATAAGATACTAATAGAATTCAGATGAGAATCCTGATAGATATTACTTGAAATAATACTTTCAAGGAGATCCTAGCCAAAAAGGAAAAGCTCAATATTTAAGAATAGAGCAATATATAAGTTTTGTGGTTAAATTTTAAATTCTGAAAAAAAACAACATATAGAGGAATATATTCGATTTAAGAATTTATTGCCTGACAAAGAAATATATAGAAAGGGTTATTTTAACTTCTTTAATTCATGGATTTTCAACAATGGCTCATATCATCAGAGGAAATGGAATGCAGTTAGCAAAATGTTCAGCTGCGAATGGACGCTATTTTGCTTTTCAGCACAATTATTGAAAATGGTTTTTGGGTGGTTGTGGATAATTATATGGAGAAAATTATACGAAAAGAGAAGTTGATACAACCTGGGTAGTCCACTATCAGAAGGAGTCACATGTCATTCTGGGTTACAAATCCGGGTGGGCAGAAAATAGCCCCATGGGAGAGAGTGATATTCCTATATAGCGAAAGTGTACTGCTCAATCCTGATATTTCGAAAAGTATACTGGGCGGTCTTATTCGTTGTTGCGTTGATTGTGTGTTATTTGCTTTGGTCCAAATGTTTTCTCGGTGTTGACAGAGTATATCCGAAATTGGGTGGATATACCATTCCATTGTAATTATCCTCATGAGTAATAGAATTTGAGCATTGAATTAAGTGTGCGATGGACCTCAGAATCAATAGTATAGTTATCAAAATACCAATGTCAGGCAATAAATTCTTAAATCGAATATATTCCTCTATATGTTTTTTTTTCAGTATTTAAAATTAAACCACGAAACTTATATATATATATATATATATATATATATATATATATATATAATGGTTGTATTGCTGTGCTATCATAGATCTTAATCCAATGAAACGCAAGTATTTATACAATATAACGTAATAACAACATTATCAGGTTACTAGCTTCAAAACTAGGCTCTGAAGATGTTGGATTTCCATAGAAATCACAGCTGAAACATGTATGTACATGTGTAGCAAAAATGTTTGTATAAATAAAGAAAATTGCATAATTATGCATATACACATATAAGGGAATAGAATACTTTAATTACCATTGAACTTTCAACTCTCTATCTGGAGATGACGATGGCTCAGTGATTAATGACATGGATTGAGAACCTGGGTATGCCAAGTTCGAATCTGGTTCGTTCTACAGAAACATTTTCTTTTAGGATGTTGGCAACCTTCACGTGGTCACTCCTGTAAGTAACCGTGTCTTTCCAAAAAGAATATTAACTAGAACGAGATAAGGGAAAACCAACGTCAACAATAGGATCATCTGATTCATACGAAATCTAATTTATAAAACTCACTATGTCTGTTTGTCTGTCTCCATATTTTCAAACTCTATCTCTTCCGAAACTAAAAGTCGCAGAGCGGCGCTAGGGGCCTCAAATGATTGGATTTTTTATGGACCTTTAATCAGTTAAAATAGTTTTTAAGGGGTCAAAATGTAAAGAATCGTAATACATTTAGTACATTCATTTTAGTTTATTTTTAATCAGTTCATATGCGTGTCACGTCGATACAGTGGTAACGTCACCAGCTTTGACCGCTACAATTTTGCTTTCGGTTTCGATTCTTGCTGATGGCACCCAAATTCATTTATTTATTTATTTTTTTTTTACTTTTGAAATCATGACTCTATAATGATATATACGAACTCTGAACAAATTAAAATATCATATTTAAGCGTATATTACGACCGGGCAAAGCCAGGCGCCCTTTCTCCCTCTAGTGAATGAATAAACCCACTTTTATTGTGACCTTAAAGAATTAAAATAGATGATTACATTTTTTTTTTATATTACAACAGAAACAACATTGTTTTATTAGTTGAACACTTGCGTTGTTTGTACCTTTTCCTTGCTGTGTGCGTTTCGCTTTCTATTTAAACACTTTTGTAAAATAAGTGACGAGAAACGTCTATTCTATCATGTACTAGCAGGGTGAACCGATGTTGTCCGGGATTGAATGAGAATCAACGAATGTTTCACACTCCTATATTTTTTACTGTAAGCGAAATCGGCTGCACTGGCCAGAAATCCATCGCTGTGCACTGGAAGAAAGCTTTGCATGCCTCCCCGCAGTGGCTGAGTCCACAATACATTGTAGTCTACATTGCACTGTAAAGAATCTAGTGTTGATTCTGTAAAATGATTTTTATGCATAATGGCTTGAATTAAAGTTTAAAATGCAAAAGTCAAGTATCATGGTTCAATTGTGCTCTAAACACAAACATTCATTTCAAACGCGCCCTTGTCATATCAAAGAACCTGCTGTTGATTTTATATACCTGGTTTTACTGCTTGTGCGGTGATAATAGCTTGCATTTACGTTTAAAATGCAAAAATCATCATAGTGCAGTTGTGCTTTAAACGTTCATTTCGAACGTGCGCCTATCGTATCAAACAACCTACTATTGATTTTATATGTCGGGTCTTTCTGCTTGTGTGGTAAAAAAAACTTCTCAAATGCATTTGTGATGTTAGGCTGTGGAAGGTGTTAACTTTTGTCAAAGTCGCCTGTTTACTTCTTTCGTCGGATTATTTCGATTAACGATACTTATCGAAGACATTTCGATACAAAACCTATCCAAAAAACACTGTTAGGCTCATAAAGCACCTTCATGTGAAATTTCATTAAAATCGGCCCAGCCGTTTTCGAGTCTATAGGGAACGAACTCACGCACACAGGAAAAGTTCCTTTCATATTAGAGTAATGATAGAGATGAAGACATGAACTTTATTGGTTGTCTTTGTGAGAATGTAGAAAATGTGAATAGGGTCATTAGGGGACACGTGATCCCATGTGTACGGACGGAGATGAAAAGTTAGGCGCTCCTGTGGAAAGAGAAAAGAGTTCATGTATATGCGTTGAAATTATGGTTCGTCCACCCGTCGACTCGGGGCCAAGGGCCCGGACGAATCCTGTTGTGTCCTAAGAGTTGTTGCCAATATGGCGTGCTGAACATAAAGAGCAAGTTGCCGTGCGCTTAAACCCTTTATATAAACTTAGTCACGTGCTCAGCTCGTCAGAGAGATGACTTCTGATTATGCAAGCCCGATGACAAGTTGACTGCTAGCACCTATCAGCACGGAGTTAGAAATCCAAAGATATTCCAAATCTCAAACCATGAAGTGTCGTTGCTGCTGCTGCTGCTACACTTTTCTTTCCAAGTCGGGTAAAACATCAACATAATGATGATTACGTTTCTGTATAAAACACCCAAACAAATCACTTCTGTCTGTTTACTACGACAACTGGTCCGTGTGAAATAAAGAACAAATCAATCCTTGACTTTGAATAATTAAAAAAAAGGGCACAAAGAGACCTTTACTTACTTCTAGTGGAAAACAATGACGTCATTTCGGACATAGGACAACAGCTTAATGTATACTTCTTTATCTGAGTAATTAATTTATTATTTTTCCCCCTTTTTTGTTGCTAATATATTCTAATTTCTTTCGTTATTTCAATTTTTTATATTTTAGTCATGAAACGATTCCAATAGTTTTCCCGATTCCGGTACAATTACTGATTTTGTTCTAAATTCCCGATTCCAATACAATTATCGAGTCCGATTCTTTTAAAACCTCTAAATATTTAGTTGCTGATTTTTTCATTAGATGATTGCAAAAATCCATGATCCGTGCGTATATTTTCGCAAGCGTAAAACAATATACTTATGGAGAATGATTTATAGATGTTAGATTTACTGGTAGTTTAAAATCGATAAATATTTATCATCTTATCACTAGTATCAGTAATGCAATATTAAGTTTTAAACAATAACTAACAAACAAGAAAATAAAATAACGATTAAAAGAATCGTTTATAGCATCGGAAAATATGTATAAACTTTTCCGATTCCCGATTCCGATTGATCGTCCCACCACTAATATATTCTATTTTTTAAAATCATTTTTTTTTATTACTCTTTTCTTTCATTTATATACAGAATGATTACATTCACGTATCTGTTATTGTTCGATTCACTATAGTTAAGCGTCATTACTAAAATGGGTAAAAATTTGGGAAAACCAAATGCTGTATGCAGGGAGGGGAGGGGGACTGGTTCTCCTGGCATTGTTTTTAGTGCTTTTACACTTTTACTTGCCACTGGATTCAAGCATTACCGGTTAAGGAGAGATGTGGTTGGTTATTGCGTAACCTATGCCTTACAATAGACTTCCTGCATAGGCATCCTTACAGATGTTATTGTCTCTCGAGACTGAACGGACACCTCTCTTTTCTTCGCCGTCTTTCTTCAATGTTTTTCTAACTGTAATAATTTCTAATTAAAATCGTTCTTTCCCTTAAGCGGTTCTGTCTTGTTTTTGTTCCTTATTTACTTTTTTTTTAAGAGACCTTGAGAACAATTTGCTAAATTTAGACTTGAACGCTTTACCTGAAGGGACGAGTACAACGTATAATAAACTATTGTAAATTTCCCAGACTGAGCGTATTCTTCCTGTCTGATATGATTTGATCGTTCAAAGGAAACTATCATTAATTTTTTATCAGCTCAGACTGTCTGCATATTATAACTTATGTATTGATTACAAGACAGTTTTTGTTTGAATGGTTCTAAGAAAAAAATTAAGTAACAAATAAAGTAACAAATAAAGTAACAAATAAAGTAACAAATTAAATTACAAACTAAGTAACAAATAAAGTAACAAATAAAGTAACAAATTAAATTACAAACTAAGTAACAAATAAAGTAACAAATAAAGTAACAAATAAAGTAACAAATTAAATTACAAACTAAGTAACACATAAAGTAACAAATAAAGTAACAAATTAAATTACAAACTAAGTAAAAAACCAAGTAATAAAAATTAAGAAACAAATTAAGTAAAATATTAAGTAACAAATTAAGTAACGAGCTAAAGACGTGTCACTAAGTAAAAAACTTAGTGACACATAAGTAACAAATTAAGTAACAAACAAAGCAGCAAATTAAATTACAAATGAAGTAAATAATTAAGTAACAAACTAAGTAACGAACGAATTAAGCTACAAACTAAGTAACAAACAAAGTGACAAATTAAGTAACAAATTAAGTTAAGTAAAATATTAAGTAACAAACAAAGTACCAAATTAAAAAACAAATAAAGTAAGAAATAAACCATGAAACTAAGTAAGAAACAAACTAAGTAACAAAGTTAGTAACAAACACAGTAACAAATTAAGAAACAGACTAAGTAACAAAGTTAGTAGCAAACCCAGTAATAAATTAAGTAACAGACTAAGTAACAAATTAAGTAAATAATTAAGTAAATAATTAAGTAACAAACTAAGTACTAAGTTTAATTACAAGCTAAGTAACAAAATAAGTAACAAATTAAGTAACAAATTACATGACACATTAAGTAACAAACTAAATAACAGATTAAGTAACAAACTAAGTAACAAATTAAGCAACAAAATAATGAAAAAATCAAGTAACAAAGTAACAATTATGTAACAAACTAAATAAGAAATTAAGTAACGAACTAAGTAGCAAATTAAGTAACAAATTTAAACTACATATAGACACTATATTGCTTAACGTAACCGTTATACTCGAACCGTATCGTTTCGTTACATTTCAACCACTCGGATCTGCACGTTGTCTGGTACCGTTGCACAGGACCCCACCCCCCAAAAGGGAAGAAAATAAAAATCCAACTCGGCATTTTTTGAAAATTGCAAATGAAATGCATTTATTCGTGGATCTTCCAAAATAACGCATTTCATTATTTTTCAAGTCTTTTCGCACACACGTTTTTTATAAACCTCTGCCGTATAACATGTGCTTTATATTTTCTCGGCCTCGTTTTCACATTGCACGTAACTTGCTTCTCTCCTTGACCACATGGTGTATTTTTCTCTTCTTTTCTGGTCACGCAAACTCGCGCACATTTTCTAATTTGCATATTGCTAAAACGGCTGCTGCTACTAATATTTTCGCTAGACAGCTATCCTACGGCTGCTGCTAATTGTCTCACACATGCACCATACGCACTAGGTCACGATTGTACATGAATCATATTTACAGTTATTATTATTAGGCCTATGACAACAGCATATTCTTTTCATTTCTTGACTCTCGAGTATATATTCGACACAGACACAATTAATCAACCGAAAATCCCATCACTTTACATAAAAACATAAAATATTAATGGATACATACTTGAGAATCAAAACAAGAAAAAGAATATGCTGTTGTCATAGCCCTGCTGATTATATAAAAGCCAATTTTCTTCTTTTTTAAAACTTATTTTTCATCCTGAACCAGGCATATTGCAACTGAAACGTAAGAGACTACTGTAATACAATCATATACGGCCTTGTTGGGAAGCTGGAAAGCAAGATACTTGTTAACATTATCTTTAAATTTTCATACGTGTGTACGGTCGGAGAAACAGAGATATGGATGGAATTTCGGACGGAACTAATTATTTAATCCACGGAGATAGCATGCCTTTGTTTCGTCAGCAACGGCTCGTTAGAAATACTAAGTAATTCGCAATTGTATTTTTACTGTCGCTCGCACTGAGGATTGAACCTTCAACCTCCAGAAAAAAATGTAACGTTACAACCGAATTTTATCAAGTACTTTATCCACTACTCCAAGCGTCTTTGCGACAGAAAGATTCCCGAGTTCGGCAAGATACACCCGAAGAAGATTGGAAGTTATATCGACCGAAACGGATGTACGAATAACACTCATGGCGAAGACAGTAGTCCGAATATATGTATATATATATATATATATATATATATATATATATATATTGTAAGTTTGACATTGATTAGCTGTTTCGGGTTTTACAGTGATATAATGAACGCGAGTACATCCGGGTTTCTTCTCACAAGAATATGGCTGGCTGGTTAAGCTATAAATATTGACGGGTAGAGCAGCCTGGGAAAATGTCGAAAACTATGTAGAAAGCCTCACGCTGAAGCATATTGCCGGCTCTAACGACGAATACTCGTCCAATTAGGCACCTAATATTGTAGCCCAAACTATTCAGCTACTTTAAACGAATATATCCCTTTTGCTGAACATGTCATACAGTAAGATTGATTTTATCTCGTGTGTGACAGCTGTAGTAAATCAATTGTTATCGATGGAAATAAATTACTTATTACTTCATTGGCAACGCCAGGTATCCCCGCTAATAAATGTTGGTACTTGTGCAGTTTACGAACCGCCTGGAAATAATATATCTCTCTCGCTTGCTAATTCATCTTGTCCAAGTTGGTAGATACATTTTTGGTTGCTAAAGATTATATTTAAAGCTAGCAGGACCCGTGTATCAATGTTGCTGGTGGGAGTATGCCATGCAGCTAGAACAAATTCGTTATCCCCTCCCACCCGAAAGCAAATTAACTATGGTTGTCAACCCTGGGAATAAGCGGGCACTGGTATCCGTGACCAAAATGTAATAATCTGGCTTCCACTGTCGGGCATTGTCTAGCATTTGCAGCTAGTAGAATTCATTGGCGGGTTACTGGCGATGGGTATTGATGGGCACTGTACTTGAGCAACTGGCAGTCACTTACGGTCATGATAAGTGTCGGCCTTCAGTGAACTGCTTCGAACTGAAATCGTTTGTCTTCAACTTTCGGACATTGTTTGGCACTGGCATCCACTGAATGCATGTGGCGGGCACTGGTGGTTACTAGCGGTTAGTGCTGTTTTTAGATGTTATTTACGTTTAATTGCGTTTACTGGTGGACACTGGATGCCTTTTCAACTCTCATTGTCGGTTCCCGGTATTCACTTTTGGCCATGACTAATATTGGTCTCAATTAGACTGCTCCAAAATTGATATGTCTGTCTTCAATGGTGAGCACTGGTGGTCATTGATGTTTTTAGGCGTTCACTTTCATTTGGTTATTGTCGATCACTATAGATTATGACCAGTATCGAGCCTCAGCGGACTGTTCTGAAAATAAAATGGTCTGTCTTAAATATTTGTACATTGTCATCTATTGTATGGGACTGTCATCCAGAGGCTAACACGGTGATTGACAGTGATTTTCAAGTATTTACTGTCACTTCTAGACAAGGGCGGGCACTGGCAGGAATTAGTCCGCAAATCGCCTGTGTTTAATTGTCGGGACCTGTCATCAAGAGGCGGGCACCATCACCTATGTTGATGATTTCTCTTTTAAGTTGGCTACTGTCACCTTATAGAACTGGCGAGCGATGGCGAGCATTGCCAAGCGCTGGCAGGCATTGGCGAGCGCTGCTATTGCTAATCGATTACTGCTGTTTTTATGCGGTAACTGCTATTTGGATATAATACTTGCGGAAATTGGTGTTTACCCGCGGTCACTAGCAAGCATCAGTTGATAGTCACTCGTTGCCTTAACAATTGTTGTTCACTGGCTGTAACCGCCGCTGATAGTAGTATTTTGTTCCAAGGCTGAGTAAAGCAAAGAACACCTTGCACCGTTCTATTTGTTAGCTGTGATATTCAAATTAAAATATACGGTAGTATTTGTCTTTGAAAATCTTATTTGAAAGTCCATAATAGTTTTTTTTTTAAATGTGGTTAATAATTTAGTACGGTCCATATTCTGCATAAGTACCCATTTATGACGTGGTAGGCGGCTATGTCGACAGCAAAATTAAAAAAAAAAATAAATAAAAAAAATAACAAAAAAAAAAAGAAGAAAACGAAGCATAGATAAAAAGGTCAAATTAACAAAAAAAAAAGCTGGAATATGAAGAATATTTTGCTTGTTAAAATAAATCTGAAACCATCACATTTTTATTCTATGGAGTTAGTTTTACGAGAGGAAACAAATTCGAAGAGAAATCCTTTTAGACTGAGTAAAATATTGTTACGATGTACTCGTTACGGAAAAGGATAATGTATAAAAGTAATTGTCAATGACAACAGTCCTCGAAGAAAATTACCGGAAGTCAAATTTTGCTAAGAGTTTACTTTAAAAGAAGAAAAACCTTCTAAAGTGAAGTACGTGATATATAAAAAGCGCTAAGATAGAAAAGTAAATATTACTGGAAACAATGTTACGAAGCGACATCTGCGGTTTGTTTATTTATCAAAACGTAACAATCATCAAGTTAAGAATCTACAAAATGTTGAGTCCGTTTAAAAACGTCGTTCGTTATTGAATGAAAGAATTAACAAATGCTAATGTTGTTATGGAATAATAGAATGTAGCAGTCAGGTTGATTGTACTGAATAAGCAATCTGTAGTGTTCAGTGAATGCGAAACTTAGAATGGCGGTTTTTGTCTATCCATACAATGAAAGTTTTGCTATAAGTAGAAATGAAACTAACAGGGACTGTTCATTAATTTCCAAGGGTATGTTCGTGTAAGGTAAAATGACGTCTTGTCAAAATGAAATAATTACAGTGAATCACGAATAAGCGTAGACTATAAAATATTAGCGCCGGTGATGACTAAGGTAGTGAAAAATAATTAGTGAGTAAGTTGCTCTGCTACAATCCCTAACGGGTCGTAATTCGGAGAGTGAGTCGAAATAGAGAAATTGTAGCAATTTACGAATTGTCATTAATCCGATTGATTTGAGCGAAAAACATGCACAAGATACAGGCAGGTAGCGTGACCATTTTAGTTTAATGTCTGGCATCTGTGTTTCTTTTGCTATGGTTCTATTTTGTATACAGAAATAATTGTTCCTATATATAGACAGAAACAAAATTTCGTACACATATGCGCGTGTGTTTCAATAATTAAACACACCATTAATAATGTGATTGTTTCTAAATCAAATAGAATTCATTTAGTAATATTCGGTTGTCCCAAAAGTTCGGAAACATTGAATTTTTTATGCAATTTTTAATTATGTTTTTTTTTTTTTTTTTTTGCGTTTATATTGTTATTGTGATCTTCATTTTTCTATTCCAGATGGGAATTGATAAAATTAAGCTGCGAGTTTTGATTTGTTACTGCCAAGCAACACACAGCCAGAAATAGCAAAGCAAGTTTGAAGAGCTGGATGGCGTGGAGGTTCTGCCACATCCAGTCTACAGTCCTCACTATTCCATCAAATTACGGCCTTTTCCGCTCAATGAAACACTACAGATTCGACTCATTTGATGAAGTCAAGGACGCGTGTCAAGAATTAATTAGAAGCCAGCTGAATGGTTCTTTCACCAGCCCCGAAAGATTGCAGATCGATAGCAGAAAGTTTTGGAAACTAATGCCCTTTATTTTTAGGGTTAACTAGTCTGGGTGCCCGGCGTTTTCCGGGTGTTTAGAGGTTGAGCAAAATAAAAAAAAAAGTGGTAGTAGGTAGGCTTAACTCGTACCGCGAAGGAGGAAAAGAACGTGAAAAAAAAAAAACGTAACGTCTTTGCCGTTGCGCCCATCACCAAACCGGAAGTGGCGAAGGTTTAAATTAAGGCTATCACTCAAAAATAAGGGATAACGTTCGAAAATATCGGCGAAAAAAGCGACCCCTCCTTGTAGAAATGTGACCAGTTGAGGATGAAGGAAATAATAGTTTTAGCCAATTTATCGATACCGATCTCGTGAAAATGAGTTGCCTCTATCGATAGTTTTAGGCAGGCATACATACATACATACATACATACATACATACATTTAAACAGGTAAGATTTATTTTTAGGGTTAATATTTTTTTATTATTACTTGGCGAATAAAATTTCAATATTTTGCAAGTGTTTACGAACTTTTGGGACAATCTAATATTATAACTATGCGTGTGTAAAGGAATGAATATACCAGTAGATGTGTACATAACTAACTTATACGCGAGGGCAATGCAATTAGATGATATAAGCCGACAGTTTTTAAACTCTGTCCTAGATAGAGAGACTAGTGGTCGATAAATATGTTTATATGTAACAACAAAATGTCATGCACAGGCGAATGGTGGCTTTTTAGAGTTATAGGATACTAGCATGAGTAAGAAGTTTTCTAGTCCAGCAAAGAGAGCTTATATTCTTAGCAACACTATGATCAACATTTTTTATATACCTATCCAATAAAAATGTCAGACTGAAGTGTTTGAACATTAAACTCTCCAGAACGGTGTTATTGTCCGTGACAATCAAATGTTGGGGAAGTTTATTTATTTCTTTTTATGGCGAAAGGGATTTTAAAAACTTTTTGAACAAATGCTTTAAAAGACACTGATAATACCATGTTTAATGTTCAACTTTAGAAAGTTTAAAAAAAAACTTTTAGGCTTGATAATAAAATAAAACTACAGAATTCTCTCTGATATTAAAACCTTCACATCAAAGGATTTAGACTAGATTGTGGCGACTCGCTGTCTAGAAATATATTTACGTTTTATTACGCGATAGTTACTCCAAATTTTATTTCGGGGGAAAATGCAACTTTAGGCGTCCACCAGAAAAGTCATAAACCCCAAGCGTTTTTTTTTTTTTTTTTAAAGTTATGGCAGTTGGTTTGGACGCACGATAGAATATATATATACATATATATATAAATGTTTAGAGGTACAAAATTTATGTGATTTAAATAAAATGTACGGAAATTTCTCGAGAGCTCTTTCGGCTATCATCTCGTCAGGAGAAACCGATAGCATGCAAAAACAATATTACTGGCAAAATTAAAGAGCACTACGGGGGAATTTGAATGTGCCAGAAATAAGAGAAAAAAAAAACGATTAAAAGAAAGATTTAATCTGAAATTGCGTTCAAAAGCGACTAAAACTAAACCTTGGCACAACGAGGGAAAAGGGGGGGGGGCGGGGGGGAAAAACGGGTCAAAGTTCCTCAAAGAGAAATAACGTTTTCGTTGTCTCCTTTTGCTGGCATAAAGGTTTTCTAACCGCAATAGAGACAAACTCCAAAATCCATTTAAAGATTTTAGTCCGGCAAAACGTTATTACTCTTTGGGGAACTTTGACCAGTTTTTTCCCCGTTTTTTTTTTCTTTCCCCCTTCCCCTCGTTGTGCCAAGGTTTAGTTTTAGTCGCTTTTAAACGCAGTAATTTCAGATTAAATCTTTCTTTTAATCGTTTTTTTTCTTCGTATTCCTGGCACATTCAAATTCCCCCGTAGTGCTAATTTCGCCAGTAATATTGTTTTTGTATGCTATCGATTTCTCCCGACGAGATGATAACCGAAAGAGCTCTTCGAGAAATTTCAGTAATTATATATATATATATATATATATATATATATATATATATATATATATATATATATATATATATATATATTATTATATATATATAATATTACGTTTCATCTTTTAGAGGATAAATCAGTATGCAATGTCCAATCGATTGACTAATTGAAAACTCGGACATAATTCATCTTTAACTTACGAGTATGAATGTCAAAAACAACAACAACAACAACAACAACAACAACAACAAAAACAACAACAACACCTTTACTAAAGTCGCAGTTTTAATTACTAAAAGGAAAACGCAAGAATTGATGTTTGCTTTTTGATAAAAATAAAGCATTTAGGTGGTAACAGTAAATTTGCTTTTAATAATTCAGGAATATTAAGAAGAAAAAACCCTTAAAGTCTGTATTAATGAAATCAAACCGACGAAAAACGCATTTCTCTTACTACTGTTATTATCATTGAATTACGTGAATTGAATTTGTGCATTGTTTATTGTTTATAAGACACCCTTTCTGTCTGTCTGTCTGTCTGTCTTTCGCAATATTTTAAAACTATCTCTTTCGAAATTAAAAGTCGCAGAGCAGCGCTAGGGGTCTCAAAATAACTGGATTTTTTTATGCAGTGTTCTTTTATGGGTCTTTAGCCGATTAAAATAGTTTTTAAGGGTTCAAAATAATAAAAAAAGAAAAGCTTTATGCATTTCAAAGTAAAGGTCAACGCTTGAGGGCACAACTCAATGTATCGGGCGACCCTTTGGAGGTGGTGAAACGGATTTCCAGGGCTGATGACACCGCCAAGAAGATCCGGGCCAAGGAGTTCATCGAAAAGATCCCGGCAATCATTGATAAAACTTCTCAGCGGCTTATTCGGCAGGTTGCCAGAGATTCAGGCCTTTCACACAAAACTGTGAAGAATGCACGTGTGAAGAAGGACTTGAAGTGTAGGTCCTACAGGCGCCCGACAAGTTAGACCTTTACTGAGAAGACAAAGAACCTTAGGCTAATCAAGTATGTTGGGTTGCTCAACAAACTAAAGCATCCCAAGAAGCCAAACATGCTCTGGTTCTTTTCAAACGAAAAAACTTCTGCCAGGATCAGGTGCACAATATCTAGAATCATCACTGGATTGCCACAAATAAAAGAGACGTACCTAGAGCGATGAAAACGAAGTTTCCGGTCACAGTAATGTGTGGTTTCAAGTAAGGGCAAAATCATGCCACCTCACATCTTTGAAGTCGGTTTGAAAGTCAAAACCAAAGTTAACCTGGATTTGCTGAAGGGTGTTGTGAACCCCCGGTCCAACCAGATGGCTGCTGGCAGACCCTAGGTGCGGCCGCAGGACTCGGCGCCGGCCCACAAGTCCACAGAGGCCCAGGCTTGGCTCCAGAATGAGTGCTACGATTTTATATCTTTCTCTTATTGGCCCTTTTCCTCCTCTATCCTGAACTCGCTGGACTACTTTGTTTGGTAATACGTTGAGAACATCACCATCATGACCTCCCACAACACCAACGCCAGCCTGATCGCCGCCATCCGACGAGTATTCGCCGAGTATTCGCTGAGCTCCTCCAGGCGCTTGTGGAAAAGGCGTGCTCCCCGTTCCAGACAGGTATCGAGGTGCAGATTGAGGCTGAAAGCGGCTACATTGAATAGATGTTAGCTCTATGACATAATCAAGTTACCTGATTTGATTTTTTCAATATATGTTTGGAAATAAAGCTGTAATATTGTTTTTAGGGCGACAATTTTACCGTTCCATCCTGTAAATGGGTCACCATTTGGGTATACCAGGTGCTGTATGTGTTCTCCGCTTATCTCTCTATTATTTTCCATATAGAAATTATCTATTATCTCTCAATACTGAACGGAGACAATAAGATGTGCGCAAGATGATAAAAGCTGGTACGTGAGTCACTGAGTCCTTTTCGCCCGCAACTTGCCTCCCCCGGCACAAAAAAATACAGGATAGGGGTTAAGTGACGTTCTTGGGTTATTCCTGCTGGGTTAAGTTTCTGTGTCTGGCATTGAGCTCTTGGGTTATAATCAGGATTCGGTTCTGGAGTTCGTAAAGGAGTGAGTCACTCTCTCGACAACAGCACGTTTCTGCCCTCTTCTTTTCCAATCGATCACACCTGGCCTCTCGCCACCAATGTTACACCGCACAATCCGAAGGTCAGCAATACGAAATTCTTTTCAAGAGAAGATGTTCACGACTCTTTTCTCTCTGCTGCCCCAGAGAATTTTACCCTACTTTTATATCCTCCTATCTAGAAAAAAAAAGGAAGAGACAGAAAAAAAAAATAGCTTCTCCCATCATGCTCTGCCTTCCCAAGATGCCCTTCGCGTATACAAATGCGCTGGTCATCCTTTCCTTCTTCTTTCCCAAAGAGCGATGCAGATACGCCCGGTACGTTTCTTTCCTTTTTCTTCTTTTCTAACCATATACCTCACAGTATTATAGGAGTTTCTAACTTAGCGTCAGTTATTTTGACATAGACGTGTTACTACTTTAATGCCTTTTCTACATAGTCTTAACTTTAACGGTGTCACTCAAATAAATACTTATGTTAAAGATCGAAAAGAGACATGAACAAATGCTACTGTTATATTACTGCAGTGCTTAAAAATACATGAAAATATAATGATAAATCTTTATTGTAGGTGACGGTGAGGGTTAGTGGGTTGTTAGAGCAGATGCGGGTACAGGAATTCGACGGTTGGTTATTTTCAAGCTCAAATCGTCAACCAACTCCGGGTTGTTATCATATAACAATTTATGACCACTCTAGAAAGTACCTCACTCCTGACGCAATCCTCTACCTGTACAAGAGCTCAATACGTCCTAAAATGGAGTACTCTCGCCACATTTGGGAAGAAACTACTCAGAGCACCCTATCCTACCTTGACAGTGTTCAAACCGGCTTCGTAACCTAATAGATAGAGCCGTTTTCTCTCCACCCTGCAACATCTTTCCTACAGAAGAGACAGTGCGAGCTCGTCTATGCTCTATCGTTATTTTCATGTCAAGTACTCATTTGAGCTTCAATCTATATCCCCCCCATCAAACATTTACAACAGCATTCGTCTAGCTACAATCACTATCAACAATTTCCTCCACTATCAATCTGTGCCTAAATCTAAACGCAAATTCCATGAACAAAGCTTCTTTCCTAAAACTGTCCGCCTGTGGAACTTTATTTCGCTGGACTGCGTTCCAGCTAACTACAACATGATAGTCTTCAAGTCTAATTTAAACAAGTTCTTGTTTGGCCGTCTCCTTAAATAATCAGAATTTACTCAATTTCCAGCACTAACAATCACTACACTGTTGTCTCAGTAACCACCGTACACTTATTAACCATTACCTCAAGTGGCTTCGGGACTTGATAAGTAATAGAGACTCCTGTGACAATTGGTTTATGTTTGTGTTGTTTCTTCCCATGCAGATTGACTCTGATGTTAGCTGCATTGTTTTCTTTATTGAAATGACCTTTTGGTGCTTCGGACAATTATTTTATCTTTTGACAATTGAACATGTTATGCTGTTTCTTGAATCATGTTAACAAGTGTCTTTCTTGTTAAAACGATTTCTCGAAACACACGGTCTGAATATTTAAATACTACCCAAGTTGCTAATCCTGCGGCTGCGAGCGATAAACATAGAGACGAGTTCTGCTTATAGCGACCTATTAGACATGCTCAAAGATCATAGCGTATCTGCGTAAAGTGAATCTTTTAATCCCGACTGTTTGAACAATGATACTTAGTTCTCCAAAATGCTCGCAGCGACTGAGATATATCTTGAAGCGGATAATTATCTTATGAATATTCATGAATGACCTTTTGATCTTGTAGAAGATAAAGCCGTTTTTGAAGGCGACATATGATATACCAAATTAGAACGTCCGGACAACTGTTGAACATTTACTGATAAAAACGTGACGTTCTGTCGCGCAACTTAAACAATCTAAGTAATTTTTTCGTATAAAATTACTTTTCTAGCATTCAAATCTTGAACATATTAAAGTCGATTTATATATATATATATATATATATATATATATATATATATATATATATAAATGTGCATATATATACATAAATAAATATATATATATACATACATATTTACTGTTATATACGCATATATATCTACATATATACATAATTATAAATCAATATATATTGTCATATGGATAAATATATGCATTCATATATAAATATACATAAATATACATAATAATAATAATGATTGCAACGTCTTGTCAGACAAGTGCCACTCCCTCAGACACTTAAAGACCATGAGCCCAAAAATGACTTTTTTTTTAGTCCTACCGGTTAATTCACACGCTCAAGCAGGTATGGCATTGAAGACGGTCATTAAGATCAATTATTACATGCTTCTAGCATTTCAAGCCTCCACGCGTCACAACTTTTCCATCGCCACAGGACCATTTTTATAGACAAATGCTTGAGGGGGTATCTATGCACAGATAATGTTACAGAGTCTTAGATTTATACGACAGCTAAGTCTCTCTCTCGGTTCAAAATGTTGAGCTCCAGCAACAAGCAAGAGCAAGATAGCCAGCAACAAATTAAACTGCAGACTAGCTTAATGCGGGTACTGGTCTCCCGCTTTATGGTTTTTTAAATCAGAGATTTGCTTCTCCT
>NC_136504.1:98424145-98441645 GCF_053919585.1 Euprymna scolopes | reverse complement strand
TCAAATTGTAAGTTTTTATGGATGGCTGCGCATCCTATCCTATCTCCATCCTTTAATCCATCTGTGTAGATTTGTGGGTATTCTTTATATTTATTTTGGATGTTAAACAGTTCTTCATGGAAGGTTGAGGGATAAGTTTTTGTTTTAGTTTTCGAATATTTACTCAATTTTAATATTATGGATGGTTCGTATAATTTTGATTCATCGGACTAATGTTCTCATCTTGAGTGTGATTTTCACAACGTTTCGGTCGATATAACCTCCGACCGTCTTCAGGTGTATCTTGTCGAACTCGGGAATGTTTCTGTTGAACTCGGGAATGTGGACAGAATTTCGAGCGGAACCCTTTATTTGCTTCATAGGGGTAGCGTGTTCTTGTTCAATCAGCCCCCCCCCGTGAAGTAAATAAAGGGTTCCGCTCGAAATTCCGTCCAAATTCATGAGTTCGACAGAAACAATCCCAAGTTCGACAAGATACACGTGAAGAAGGTCCAAGGTTATATCGAGCGAAACATTGTGAAAATCACACTCAAGTTGAGAACAGTAGCCGATGAATAAAAATAATACGAATAACCAATCCTCATCTAAAAAAATCATAAATGTTATCGATGGTTGTTCAATCATCC
Source organism: Euprymna scolopes (assembly GCF_053919585.1). Classification (NCBI taxonomy): domain Eukaryota; kingdom Metazoa; phylum Mollusca; class Cephalopoda; order Sepiida; family Sepiolidae; genus Euprymna; species Euprymna scolopes. The sequence continues at coordinate 98,441,019 of NC_136504.1, read as the reverse complement.
AAGACCGAGTTTCCGAGCTGATGGATTAATGTGTTTTTGTTGTGCCTATTTTGGCACAAATTTTGATTTCTATTGCTATTTTGGGTTTCTGTAAGGAAGTTCTTTATACGGAGGTTTGATAATATATTCTTTTTTGTTAAGAGGTGTGTATTTTGTGGGTGGAAAACACGTTAATATGAAGGGTTTAATGGACATTATACGAGCTTTAAATAATATTGTAGAGTTAATTTTTGTTTTCTTAGGGTCAGTGATGGTTTGTTAGCCTCCACATACAAGCTCTCAGCAGGAGAGTTTCTGAAGACTTCCAAACCCAATCTCAATTCTTGGTGGTGAATCGAATCCAATTCCTTCACATATGATTCTCTGGCTGCTCCATATATGTAATATCCATAGTCAAGTTTGGATCTAATTAAAGATCGGTACAGTTTGAAAAAAGTACGGTATAATCACGTTGACACACCGGTTCTCGCCAGATCACCGAAGTTAAGGAACGTTGAGCCTGGCTAGTACCAGATGGGTGACCATTTGGAAAGGCTATGCGCTGTATGTACCTTCTGGGAAGGTTGGACGTGGGGCCAGCACCCTCACCCCGTAAAAAGAACTCAGTCACTACAAAAGCATCTACAAAAAGTTGTAAATGGTCTATGCCCCTTAAGGAGTCAAGGCTATGGATGGATGGATGGATGGATGGATGGACAGTTTGAATAATGTAGTTCTATCGGCATCCCAGTCGGTGGGTGCTAACACCTTGATTAATTGTGTGGTCTTGTGACATTTTGTTTTTAATTTTTTTTTAATAATGTTTGTTTAATTTTATGTGTGGTATGAATGTCAATTTCTTATCATATATGATGCCCAAGTATTTATGTTGGTCAACGATTGGGATATTATTATTATTGTCCAGTTTCAAGGTCGGATCGTGATGAAACTTTCGTAGTTTACAGAAATGAATGCATTTTGTTTTCTCTTCTGAAAATTTGAATCCATTTTCTATGGATCATTTATTTATCTTATTTAGGCAGAGTTGGGATTTGCATACTGTTGTTGGTATATATTTGGATTGGTAGTATATGAGTAGGTCGTCGATTTCTGGGTCTACGTTTTTTATGTTATTATTTTTATGTCGAAAAGAGTGATGGATAGGAAGCTTCCTTGGGAGACAATTATTTCTTGTTTTTTTTTTGGACTGAAAGTATGTTGTCCATCCGTACTTTAAAGAGTATCATTATGTTGTCCATCCGTACTTTAAAGAGTCTATCATTATGTTGTCCATCCGTACTTTAAAGTGTCTATCATTATGTTGTCCATCCGTACTTTAAAGAGTCTATCATTATGTTGTCCATCCGTACTTTAAAGTGTCTATCATTATGTTGTCCATCCGTACTTTAAAGAGTCTATCATTATGTTGTCCATCTGTACTTTAAAGAGTCTATCATTATGTTGTCCATCCGTACTTTAAAGAGTCTATCATTATGTTGTCCATCCGTACTTTAAAGAGTCTATAATTATGTTGTCCATCAGTACTTTAAAGAGTCTATCACTATGTTGTCCATCCGTACTTTAAAGAGTCTATCATTATGTTGTCCATCCGTACTTTAAAGAGTCTATCATTATGTTGTCCATCCGTACTTTAAAGAGTCTATCATTATGTTGTCCATCCGTACTTTAAAGAGTCAATCATTATGTTGTCCATCCGTACTTTAAAGAGTCAATCATTATGTTGTCCATCCGTACTTTAAAGAGTTTATCATTATGTTGTCCATCCGTACTTTAAAGAGTCTATAATTATGTTGTCCATCCGTACTTTAAAGAGTCTATCATTATGTTGTCCATCTGTACTTTAAAGAGTCTATCATTATGTTGTCTATCCGTACTTTAAAGAGTCTATCATTATGTTGTCCATCCGTACTTTAAAGAGTCTATCATTTAAAAAGTTGCTGATAAATTGTAGCATTATTCCTTTAAGTCCTAGTTCATGCAGGTCTCTTTTGATGCCGTACTTTCAAGTAATGCCATATACTTTTTCGAGGTAAAAGAAATTGCTATAAGATGTTCCTTCTTGACAAATGCTTCCTTTTATGCTTGTTTCAAGTCTTATTAAATGGCTGATAGGGCTTATTCTTTGCCTGAAACCTGACTGATGTTCTGTAATCAGGTTTCTGTTTTCTAAGAACCAAGTTAATTTTTCATTTACCATTCCTTCAAATGTCTTGAATAGACAGCTAATAAGGGCAATGGATCCATTGTTTATTGGATCTGTATGCTTTATTTTTGGTTTGGGTATTGGGATCACTATAGCCTGCTTCCATTTTTGGGATACTGTTGTTTATCCAGATTTCATTACATATTTGTAGTAGGTAGACCAGAGATTGTTTTGGTAGTTTTTATTTTTTTAAGAAATCGGTAATGGATTTCATCAGAGGCAACTGCCGTATCATGACGTTCTTTTAGTTTTGTACTATTTAATGGTTGAACTTTTCTTCATATTTTTTTTTAAATTTGAAGTTGATTTTTTTTTCTTCGTTTTGTTTTTTTGATGATGAATTTATTGAAAATTGTTCTTCTATTTTTTTGCAATGTTTTCATGTCACACACACACACAGACACACACACACACACACACACACACACACACACACACACACACACACCACAACACACACACACATATATATTATGTACATTTTTGTTAATTTTAACAATAATTAAATTCGGTATAAATGGTCTTCTTCCTACATGATCAGTTTCTTAAATTTAAACAGTCGATGATGATTCTTTGTTTCCAGATGTGCTAGGGATTTGTAGAGATTCTATTTTTGTTTGATTTGATGCTATTTTTTATTTTGATTTGTTTATTCTTTGTTTTGGCTTATTTCAAGGTAGGTGTCCACGTTTTTGGTAATTTTGTGATTGTAAGTTTTATTTCGTTTATGAATCTAATCATTTGGGACAAGTATGTCAAATTTATCACTTTTTCTGTGATTTTTTTTTTTTTGTAATTTGTGCATAACTTGCGTCTCTCATATATCTATTTACCATTTTCCTTGCTCCAGAGAATGACATGTTTTCCTTTTCTATTTTTTTTTTTTTTTTTACAAAGGCATCACCACATTATCAAGGCCCAGAGGCCACTCAAGGATAACGGTTAAAGAGTGTACAGTAGAAGTTGGTCAATATAGTAATCATTAGTAATGAAAATTTGGTAAATTTAATAACTTATATGGAACGGCTCATCAAGAACTTATTTACCTTAGACTTGAACACAACCATATTGTAGTCAGCCGGAAAGCAGGAAAACGGAAGACAATTCCACAGGCGTGCAGTTCTAAGAAAGAAGCTTTGTTCATGGAATCTATGGAATGTATATTTTCCATATATCACGGACCCTCGCATAATCAGGGTGGTCCTCTCCATAGTTTGCACATTTGCATCTATTTGTGTTATGGTCAGGATTATTTTGAGTACATCTGCCACACCCTGGTTGGTTGTAACATACATCATCATGATTCCCAAATTTCTGATATTTCTCACATTGTAGAAGGTTTAGTATAAATAGTTCCACGTTTTCAATTGAATAGCCAATTCTTATCTCTTTTGGGGCTTTTGGTTAGAATGTTGGTGTTTGTTAGAATAATGTTTCCATTCGTTTTAATGGATACTTTTTTTAAGTCAATTAAGCTTTGGGATTTTAGTTCCATTTTTATTTCGTCAATTGAACAACTGGATAACTCTTTGTTTCAAATAACATCCCTAGATTCATTTTTCCATACAGGATAGGTTTTAATTTTTTTGTCGTGGAATCTTCTTCGTTTTTAGTAGAATGTTGGCATATTTTTTTTTTTAAATATTTTTTTTACCTCCACTAGGATTTTATTTATTGAGATTGTCGGACTGACTTCCTCATCTTGGTTGTTATAGTCATAACGTTTCTGCCGTTTTGCCCTCCGGCCTTCATCAGGTGTTTTGTATCGAACTGGGGAACCGTTTGTTAGGAGTCTTGAACCCAACCCTTTATTATTATTACGGGGGCATCGTGTTCAGACTCCAGCTAGGCTCCGGGACATAGTTGCTGATTCTCTGTTTTGAATGTTACTTTTTCACTGCCTTCGTTCAGGATTGAACTCAGCACCTTTGGGTAACTGTAAACTTTGATACAACGTACAACTCGGTCATATGTCACTAGGACAGTTAGTCCGACAATCTCAATAAATGAAAACACCTCATCTAAAAAATACAGACAATTACTATTCACTAGGACTGTTGCATTTCGTAAATTTTTAACTGCTTTGAATGTTATTTATTTATTTATTTATTTTAGAAATTACCCTTTGTATTAAGAATTGAGATAGTTTTGTCAGTGGAGGTTGTCTTCTGCTTCCAGAATAATAAATCTCAAGAAATTTTCACTATTTTCAGTCTCTATGAAGTCTCTTGGTTGATTTTGTTGCCGCGGAGTCCAATTTAATTGGAAATACGATGGGGGGGGGATATCCCCCCTTGTAGGACACATACATGGACTGTGTACTCGTAATTGAAGGAGTTCACGAGAACTTGTTCTTCCTTCTTGTTTCACTTTCCAAGAAAATTAGACAATTCTGGAGAACACATATCATAGTAGTCCGTATTATTTGAATTTATCGAACAACTGTTCTCATCTTGAGTGTGATTTTCACAACGTTTCGGTCGATGTAACCTCCGACCTTCTTCAGGTGTATCTTGTCGAACTCGGAAATGTTTCTGTCCAACTCGAGAATTTGGACGGATTTTCGAGCGGAATCTTTTATTTACTTCACGGGGGTAGCATGGTCTTGTTCCATCAGCCATGACTGGATAGATCTCCTAAATAATTCGTAATTGTATTTTTCAGTCGCCCACACTGAGGATTGAACCTTCAGAAGAGTATCACTGTTTTATAATTGTTTTTTTTTTCTCCAAGTACTCTAACCACTGTGACTCGGTTCCTTTCTGAAGCGTGAAAATCAAACATGAATCCAAATAATACGAATAACCAATCGTCATCCAAAAATTCAGAAACCTCACGTCATAGTAGTGTTTGTAAAAAAAAAAAAAAGATTGAAACTAGAAAGAGGAAACCCGTGTATGTGTGTGTGGTGTGGTGTGGTGTGGTATGGTGTGGTGTAGTGTGTGTGTGTGTGTGTGAGAGAGATAGAGATAGAGAGAGAGAGAGAGATAAATAGTTTGCAAAGATAGAGAAAACATAGGACTAATGAAATTACCGATAGCTTTCAGCACTTTATGATGAATGCTCGCATGAAATAGAAATTAATCAAACAAAATATGTTATGTAGATGGTTTGATTGTAGAGAATAAGCACAAAAGGGAGAAAATGTTATATATCTATAAAGAGATACAATTCGACGTGAAATAGAAAGAGCAATATGAATATATGTTAGAAAGCTCTAATGACTGAACTCTGTAAAAAAAATTGATGAGAAGGAAAGACCAAGAAATTGCAGATGAAACATGTTAACACATATGTAGCCAATAATATTTGTATAAATAAAATTATACAGTACTAGCAAAGAAACCCGACGTTGCCCAGTAGTGAATGAGGATCAACCGAATGTTTCGCACCCCCATTTTTTTATTGCCATCGAAATCGATGAAATCGTCTATTTTTCAATCAAATCGATTGATTGCCTGCTCTAGTTAGGAACCCATCGCGGTGCACCAGGAGGAAGCATTACCTGCCCCCCCAGCAGTTATTTAATTCACAGTACATTGTACTATACATTGCATTGTAGAGAACGTAGAGTCAGTTTTATAAAATATTGTTTATATATAATGAATTGAATTAAACTTTAAATTGCAAATGTTAAGAATCATGGTTCAGTTATGCGCTTAACAGAAACATTTATTTCAAACGCGTCCCTGTTATATCAAAGAACCTACTGTTGGTTTTGTATGCCTGGTCTTACTGCCTGTGCGGTGACAATGGCTTGAATTTAAGTTTAATATGAAAAAGTCTACTATCATAGTTCAATTGTGCTTTAAACAAAAACAATCATTTCGAACGCGCCCCTGTCATATAAAAAGCATACTGTTGATTTTATATGTCGAGCTTTTCAGCTTGTGTGGTAATAAAACTGCTCAACTGGATGTTATGTTAGGCTGTGTAAGGTTTTGCCTTTGGTTAAAATCGCCTGTTATTTCTTTCATCGAATTATTTCGATCATCGATACTTATTGGAGACATTCCGATACAAAACCTATCTAAGAACACCGCCAGGCACATAAAGTACCTTCGTGTGAAATTTCATCAAAAAATCGGTTTAACCGTTTTCGAGCCTATAGGGAACTCTCCCGAACTCTCTCTCTCTCTCTCTCACACACACACACACACACACACACACACACACACACACACACACACACACACACACACACACCGTTTTCTATTTGCCGGCGCATTTTTACCTTCGTTTCTGATTATTTTTCTCTTGTCTCTAGTTATGCAATCGATCGTATTTTATTCTAAATTTTCTGTTTCTTTCTATCGCTTGTGCATACTTTATAAAAAACCCATGCGAGAGAAAAAAAAAATGACTAAGAAATCGCTCGACTTCACATACGAATATTTTACGTGGTAAATTATTTGCTTGGCCACTTCACACATCCTTAAAAATAAAACGCGTTCTCTCCCCCCTCACCTCCTTTCACTCTCTTCCTTTTCTCTCCCGTCTCTCCCTTTCTATTTTTCCCTCCCTCTTTTGCTCTTTATCCCTCCGTCTCTTTCCCCCCTCTTCCCTCTATCTTTTTCCCTTCCTCCTTCCTCTTCTTCTTCCCTCTCGTGCTTTGTCTCTCTTCTCCCCTTCATTTTCTCTTTTCCTCCATTTTCTCTCTCATTTAAATGATACTGGAAAATGACTTTTTTCATTAAAAAAAACAACAAACTAACAACAACAACAACAACAAAAAAAAAAGATTATGATTGAGAGGCTATATTAATTTTTTTATCGATCTAGAAATCAGAGGTGTAAGCCTAGAACAATACACAAACGAATGCAAGAACTGACATTTTATGAGGGGGCGGAGTCTGCCTCCAGAACAGGCATTTAACTCAGATTTGCTACAAATAGTTTTTTTTTTTTTTGATGCAGAAGCACCACGCAAAATCGCAATGACCATTGGTTCGTTGCGTGATAATCATTAAAAAAGAAATTGACGCATCACCTAATTTTTATCCATATATAAAAAGTGATCGTACGTATGTCCGGCACAATAATCACAGACGAACAAACGATATTTGTCTGTTATATCCTTCTGTTACGTCAATCATGATTCTTGCTTTCATGGATTCGTCAGAAATAAGGCCGATAGCCATTAGTCGCGTGATCTCGTGTAATGAATGAATGCGTGAATGTAGGATTGACACGAAATTCTTAAAGGTAAACTAAAATGATCGCAAAATGGGCTGAAATGACTTAAATAAATAAAAAGTAAACGACTTAGAATGACTTTAATGAAATTGAAGATGAATTGAATGACCTTAAGAATGAATTGAATGCTTAAAAAATAACTGGAATCCTTCAAAAACAACGTGAATTATCTGGAGAATGAATTCAATGGCTTTGAGACTGACTGGTTGTAAAGTGGGTGATCATTTTACATTAAATTAATACAGAAACGTTGTCCCCCCCATTTTATATCACAAAGTTACAAACATAAGTACAGCATGTAGTAAGAGCAGATACTACACTCTGATCTTGGCCAAAATGTTAAAAAGCTAAGAACAGCATCTATTAACAACAGACCTTTGATCTTAACCAAAAAGGCCAAGCACAAAAGTGTTACGGACAGATCGACCGACCGACCGACCGACGGAGTGACTTATAGATCGCTTGCACGCGACTAAAAACAGTAAGAAAAAAAGAAAAAATACATAGCGATGCAATAAATACGCCCATAAAAAAAAGCTCACATAGCCTGTCTCCAACAGAGAGCACAATTCAAAAAGAGCCAGCCATCTTTTATACTATGAGGGAAAGTCATGAAAAAAAAAAAAAAGACTAAGAATACTGCCTAATAAGAGTTAATTTAATTTATAAATAATAATCATTGTATAAGACATGCAATTTAGAGTTCAATCGCGAGAGTCGTTTCGGCACTTATTATCCCAAAAGAAAAACGAATTTTAAAAGGTCAAAACTACAACAGATTTGCATTAAAAAAATTAATGGAAAAAGCATACAAATAACTAAATGATCCTTCTGATAGGGTGGTGCCTACGAAAATGAATAAAAACGTGAATGTAAACCAAAATATATATATATATATATATATATATATATATATATATATATATATATTTACATAGGCATCACCACCCATCAAGGCCAAGAGGCCATTCGAGGATAAGGGTTAGAGAGTGTTCAGTAGAAATTGGACAACACAGTAATCGCCAGCAATGGAAATTCGGTAAATTTGTTAACTTCTATGGAACAACTCATCAAAAATTTGTTTACGTTAGACTTGAAGACGCGTGTTGTAGTCAGCTGGAGAGCAGGAAAACGGAAGACAGTTCCACAGGCGTGCAGTTCTAAGAAAGAAGCTTTGCTCATGGAATCTACGTTTAGGTTTAGGCACATATATATAAAAGAACAAAGAATTGATAAAACATGTTAAAACCATTTTAAGAAGAGTTTAAAACATATTTAATTTTCGAAAAGGAGACACAAATAAAGTGGATTGTCTTTAATCCGCAGAGTTTCGAAAGAAATACTTTCCTTCTCATCAGAGGGTAGGAATTAGCAAAATACGGAATCGGATTTTGTTTGCAAAGTATTTAATGAAACTAAAAGTAAGCCATAGAGCTTACTTGGTAAAAGTTAAAAACATAGTATATATATATATATATATATATATATATATATATATAGATAGATAGAGAGAGAGAGAGAGAGAGAGAAAATAAAAAGGAACAAACCGTATTATGAATGAGATTAAGAAACGAAAAATACTTAGTATTTTTTGTTTCTTAATCTCATTCATCCAGAGGAAGTCTCGAAATAAAGACGAAACGTTGATGAACACATAATACGGTTTGTTCCTTTTTATTTTCTCTATTTTGTCGGAATACTATTTCCATCATTTTCATATATATATATATATATATATATATATATATATATATATATATATATATATATATATATATATATTAGCAAAGTCTTGACTTTAACATTTGCCCTTGATCTTGAAAAATGGTCGCAGACCATCATCATGTCAGGGTTGTTCATCATCAGTTCAGTGGTGTAGCTTGTAGGAGAGTATATATCCATAGACTATGACCTATCCCTAGGTTTCCGATTAATCGTCTCAACACTAATGTGTGTGTGTGTGTGGAGGATGTTATATTTTGTTTGAAGTATCGTTCGTAGATAAAAGGCACACACGCACACACATATGTGTGTGTATTTATATATATGCATATATATATATACACACACACATATATATATACATGTATATATATATATATACATTTGAATTTTCAACAAAATTTTGCACTATATATACATCGTGTGTGTTTTTGTGTATGTATATATGTGTGTTGGGGTGGAGAGGGCTCCCGTAAGCCGTGGTGAAAGCAAACTTTCTAGGAGAAGCAAATCTTTGATTTTAAAAACCATAAAGCGGGAGACCAGTACCCGCATTAAGCTAGTCTGCAGTTTAAATTGCTGCTGGCTATCTTGCTCTTGCTTGTTGCTGGATCTCAACATTTTGAACCGAGAGAGAGAGAGAGAGAGAGAGAGAGAGAGAGAGAGAGAGAGAGAGAGAGAGGGAGAGAGAGAGTTAGCTGTCGTACAAATCTAAGACTCTGTAACATCATCTGTGTATAGATACTCACTCGGGCGTTTATCTATTAAAATGGTCCTGTGGCGATGGAAGTCATTTTTGGGCTCATGGACCTTAAGTGTTTGAGGGAGTGGCACTTGTCTGACAAGACGTTGCAATCATCATGTATGTATGTATGTATGTATGTCTTTTGACAGAGGCGACAGATTTTCACGGGATTGGTATCGATTTAAAGCACAGAGCTCCGAACGACAAATATCGAAAAATTGACCCAGAACATTAATTCCTTCACTCTCAACTAGGCACTTATCTACAGGGAGGAGTCGTTTTTTTCGCCGATATTTTCGAAAGTCATCCCCTATTTTCGGGTTCTGGATATGACCTTAAACTATATCGGATGGTGAGGCCCAAGCTTGCGGGCTTTGGGGAGTGTGGAGCCAACCTTTAATTTCCATTGCTCCCAGGTCCATTTTGACCCGGAGTGATAGTACCTGTTAGGATCCCAACTACGGGTTAAATAAAAACCGACTTGAAAATAATTATTCTATTTAAAAATATTTCTTCAAAATAACTGGATTCGGCATTAAATAATCTTAAAAGGGTTGATATGTCGTAAAACAAAAACAACCAACCAACCAACCAACCAACCCTCTTTTCGATTGACTAGCGTTAATTTAAACCTACGTCACTTCTGGTTTGGCGATGGATGCAACAGCAAAAACGTCACTTTTTTTCACTTTCTTTTCCTTCTTCGCTGTACAAGTTCAAGCGTGCCTGCCTACTACCACTTTTTTTTTTTTTTTTTTTTGCTTACGACGCACCTCCAAACACCCCGGGCTACGCCGGGCACCCAGGCTAGTCATAATATAGTTAAAAGAACAGAAAAGTATATAATTTGGAATTGCATTTTTTTTTGTGTGTGTGTGTGTGTGCTTTGCTGTTAGCCATCACCTTTGGTACGACGGCGGTTTCAATAGAAGACAAGGTCTTAGAAAGAAATGAAATTCCATAAATGTCCGTTTTTATTAGAAACGCATTAAGCTGTAAGCCTTCACAGGGAATCCGTTGGTACGACTGCGGTTTGAACACTCAAAAACAGGATGTAAAAACAAAATTTATTGTTAAGGAATACAACATAGAAAATATTATTTCTTTATTCCATGGAGTTTCAAAAATGGCAAATAACTAGCAAAATAAAAGTATAGAATTGCAAAAGATTTGCACGTTGGCTTTCAAATTAAAAATGGTGATGTTCAAATTAAAAATGGTGATGTTCGAATTAAAAATGGTGATGTTCGAATTAAAAATGGTGATGTTCAAATTAAAAATGGTGATGTTCAAATTAAAAATGTTGATGTTCGAAAGAGTATAATGCTTGAAAAGCTGTAAAATGATATTGAAATTTGTGATGCCAAGGAATCAAATAATAATCCGTTCAATAAAACTGGCAAAAATTCGTAGCACCGGTGTGAATATATTCTGATAAGTCAGTTCAGAATCCTTAGTAAAATTTGAATATGGACATTTCCCTAATGTTCTGTAGCAATTTGAATAGCTCAACCTTAATAATTATGGTGGATTCGTTAACGTTAACAAAGATTTGGGATTATTCCAACTTTAGGGATTATATCCATCTCTTTAAAATCCTGTAATGACCATTCTTGACCATTCGTGTAATAATTTGGTCCCTGCTGATTTTGTGGTAGAATTAAAGTTCTGTGCAATTCTAAGAGGTCCACCCTTTCAGGCTTTACCTTCTCTTTTTGAGAAGGGGTTAGTTTATTGCTAATCGCATGAGGCGCCCCGACTGAGGAATGCCGACGGGGATGCCCAGACACTCTTTTGCAGGTCAGATTTCCCCTCCTCTGCAGCGCTGACTTCTCAATCCCACTTTCTGACCCTGTTGTTATTATCTTGCAGTGGGAGAGAACTAAATTATATATATATATATATATATATATATATATATATATATATATATATATATATATATATAAAGGATGAAACAGTAGTGTCTGTAGGTATTTAATAATTATTATAGTAAATAATTATGTCAGCTCCTTTAAGAAACTTGTTTATTATCTCTGAGCACTTTCAGTTGAAATAAGTCGGTAACTTAGCTCATATGCGCAGATCGTCATATAATGATTAGATCACTCTGACAGACGTTAAAAGCATGAATAAATGTTTCAAGCTCAACTTTATTTCTCGCGGTTAACGGTAACCGAATGGATTGTGTTCTTGCTAATGAAGCCAGACATGACTTCTTTTGCCGGAGTTCGAATCTAGTGTAAACCGTGACACCCTGCACTGATGATTCCCGAGAGGATGAAACACTAGTGTCTGTAGATATTTAATAATTATTATAGTAAATATATATATATATATATATATATATATATATATATATATATATATATATTAAGTAAAGTGATTTATAATTTAAAATTTAAAAATCAAATTTTAATTAAATTAAAAATCCGTTTCATTTAGATTTTTAAATTTTAAATTATAAATCACTTTACTTAATATTGAATTAGCTCTAGGACATTTAACTATCGAGCTTATTATATATCTAAATTACAACGAGCACTTTCTATTTCCTGTATTTTAATTAAACTAGTAATTTTACTGTTACATTAAAATACACTCAGCTCTTTAGACTATTGTTCTAATCTCCTCTAAATTATATATATATATATATATATATATATATATATATATATATATATATATATATATATATATTATTTGTTTTTGTTTTTGCGATACGTCTTGAATGAATTCAATTATTTACGAAAGTGAATTTTTACCTAAATGCGAGTTGGGAATAATTTCACCTGTAACCAATTTGGTACCCCCACATGGGGAGCAGTATATATATTATTTTTAAAATATAATTATCCACTGATACGTTTTTCGTTGTCTACGACTCAGCAGAGTGGCTGAATTTAGCGAGATTCGAAATCGGGACCCCATGGTAAAAAGCCTTAAACTCTTACCCCTCGTCCACCTCGCTGACTGTTCGGATATATCGCGATTTACGTAGATGTTATTTGTTTTTGCTATACGTCTTGAATGAATTCAATTAATTACGAAAGTGCATCGGGTCCTGGATATTATATATTTTTTTCTTTTTTTATAATAATAATAATAATAATAATAATAATAATAATAATAATAATAATAATAATAATAATAACATTATTATTATTATTATTATATATATATATATATATATATATATATATATATATATATATATATATATATATATATATATATATATATATATATATTCTTACCAAAGAATTTACTATTGATTTTCATACCGCGGGCCCTTTTGCATGTTCAGTGATAAAAATATCCAAATGCACTTTTGATGTTAGGCTGTATAAGAATGTTAACTTTGGTACAAATCGGACTGTTCCTTCTATAATCGGATTTTTACGATTTTCGGTACTTATCGCAGGTATTCCTATACAAATCTTTTCTAAGAACACTCCCAGGCGCATAAAGGTTTGTGCATTAAAAAGCCGTTTCAGAGTCCAAAGGGAACGCACTCACGCGCACGTGCGCACACACTTAGAAAAAGTGTTATATATATATATATATATATATATATATATATATATATATATATATATATATATAAAGTAGAGAAATAGATATATATCCTAAGCCAGTGTCTATGCTACGTTTCTCCAGTTGGTCATGCTTTTCGTGACGTTTTGCTATATTTTGGGGGATACGAGACAATGGAACAACATGTGTCTTAGCGATGGTTCACAATACTTAACAACAATAAATATAAAACAAATGAATGTTAGCAATGTCAAGAATTTTTTTTTCTATCTACATGAATAAGTTTTGTTTTCGTATTTGAAATTATTTTAAAGTGTTTTTAGTTGAATAAAAAAAATACTGTAAAACGCGTTGAGTTAGAATAAAATGGCTGCCAGAATATTCCATAGGAAGTCTCGATGACTGTAGTATATAATATATTACAGTTTTCTTTAAAGGAAAGTCTAAGATGTTAATGTAGTTTGCTTCAATAGTTTTCTATCGTGTATATAAAGTAAATGCAAACGTAAAGAAAAACAAAATGTATTATTATTCATCGGACTACTGTTCTCATCTTGAGTGTGATTTTCATAACGTTTTGGTCGATGTAATCTCCGACCTTCTTCTTGTCAAACTCGGGAATGATTCTGTCGAACTTGGAAATTTGGACGGATTTTCGAGCGGAACCATTTATTTAATTCATGTGGGTAGCGTGTTCTTGTTCCGTCAGACATGACTGGATAGAGATCCTAAGTAATTCGCAAATCTATTTTTTCGGTCGCCCACACTGAGGATTGAACCATATCCATTGATATGACGATCGCCCACCCGGAGGATTGAACCATTGAACCAAATGCTCATTTCCTCGGAGGAAAGTCATCAGCAAACTATTTATTATGGATTGATATAATTTTGCTATTCAGCAAAAAATATGTAGAAAATATATTAAAAATTAAAATCTTTTAAATATGCTTAGTAAAGGACAGCCAGCAAAATGGAATTACTAAAAAAAGAATATGGGGTTCAGACATCCGATTAGAGTGGTACTCCTGGAATAGAAAAGAATCAACCAGTCTGGAACGTAAAAACAACTTTATTTTTTTCTATTCCAGGGATTCACTTTCTCTGTTTAGGTTTCCTCAGTCTTTCCTTAGTGTTTTCGTGTTAGTCTCATCTTTTGTCATCGAATCGTCCGTGTTGTTGTTTCTCTTCTCATTTTATTTTCTCGTCTTATCATTCATCTCTTATTTTTCGGTCTTGTTTGTTATTTCAGTGTCACTTATTCTTTCGGAGTACTCCATTGTGTATATTTCTACTTCTTTTTTTTGTGTCATTTATGCAGCCTTCTATACAAACCAACCTGCTTTCTCCGTATTTTCTTTTTAAATGGAGCCACTCAGTATCATTCTGAGTCTAGTGCCTTCTGCATAATCGTGAGTTTCCTGATTTTTTTTTTTTTTTTTTTGGTCGAGGTATCTCATTTTTTTGTCTAACCTATAAACGGTCCAGAGTATCTTACTAGCTACTTTATTAGGTTTTTAATATATAGTTTTATTTCGAGGAGTTTTCTTCCTCCTCTGAGGTATTCCTTTCCAATTTTCTCTTTCATTTCCGTTGCTTTGATGGGGTCTACTTACAGAACTCCATCATGGCTATAATAAACAGTACTGTTTATGGGTAAATACGAAAAGATATATATATATATATATATATATATATATATATATATATATATATATATATATATATATATATAAGTGAAATTGTCTCTGTATGTACATTTTCTTACCAAATTACTAATGATTACTATATTGTCCAATTTCTACTGTACACTCTTTAACCCTTATCCTTGAGTGGCCTCTGGGCCTTGATAATGTGGTGATGCCTATGTAAAAAAAAAAAAAAAAAAAAAAAAACTACTCTGTCAACTTTCAGTCTACAGACTAGAGATTTGGCATAATGGGTATTGAGATTTGGTCGGTTTTTAGCCAGAAATTTGGCTGTTTAGAATTCTAAGTTCAACGATTTGACCATTGAAAACTCTACCAAACTCTTCCGCTAATTTTAGGTCTAAACACTTGAAATTTTAAATGTAGGTTACTTGGACATGAATCAAACTTTTAATTTGATTTGAGCCCAAAACAATAAATTTTAAGGAGTCAAAATTGGGGCCAAAGTTTTAAAAAAATTGACCGGTGCGGTCTCTACCAAATTACTTAATTTTTCGTCTGAACATTTGAAATTTTACATCAAGCGTATTCAGATATAGGGAAAGCTTTTAATTCTTTTTTTTTGCCGAAAATTTGGCTGCCAAGGGGGTCAAAGTTCAAAAGATTTTATCTTTGCGTTCTCTAGCAAACTATTCAGCCAATTTTGAGTCTAAACATATGAAAATTTACATAAAAGGTATTCAGACATGCAGCAAGCTTTTTAATCAGTTTTGGAGCGAAAATTTGCTGCCAAGAGATCAAAGTTGAAAGAGTTGACCTTTGCAGACTCTACCAAACTCCTCCGCCAATTTTCGATCTAAACACTTACAATTTTAGATGTAGGTTACCAGGACATGAGTCCAACTTTTTAATATATATATATATATATATATATATATATATATATATATATATATATATATATATATATGCACATAAAGTTATGAACAGTAAATAGGACCAGAGGAAAGTCGGGCTGAATGTTAGTACTCCTATAAATGTATTTTTTTGCGTATTGATAGTCATATGAAAACCCCTTTTTTCTATTTATTTAAAAAGAAAATACAACCCTTCCTTATGTACGGGTCGTGGAATTGCATTTATTTGCAAAAGATCTAACTAATTTTCATATTCTTTTAAATATTCATTTTAATTAATTCCCTATTAGTTTATTTTTTCAGCTTTCCTATGGAGTGTCATCTTTAGTTAATTATTATGTGTAATTATATTTATGCAGATATTCTACATGGTTTACCCTTGCGTAATATTTGCGTAAAAAGCTTATACTAAACATAAAACTCTTTCTATCTGTACTTATGTATGGAATATATGTTTGTTTAAAAACAATACTTACCAAACTCTTACGTCAGTTTTTGGTCTACATACATAAAACTTCATATATAGGGTATTCGAACCCATGCGAAACTTTATATATAGGGTATTCGACCCATGCGAAACTTTATATATAGGGTATTCGAGCCCATGCGAAACTTCACATATAGGGTATTCGAGCCCATGCGAAACTTCATATATAGGGTATTCGTCCCATGCGAAACTTTATATATAGGGTATTCGAGCCCATGCGAAACTTTATATATAGGGTATTCGAGCCCATGCGAAACTTTATATATAGGGTATTCGAGCCCATGCGAAACTTTATATATAGGGTATTCGAGCCCATGCGAAACTTTATATATAGGGTATTCGAGCCCATGCGAAACTTTATATATAGGGTATTCGAGCCCATGCGAAACTTTATATATAGGGTATTCGAGCCCATGCG